>NC_047163.1:27097419-27397419 GCF_009819705.1 Hippoglossus hippoglossus | reverse complement strand
TATATATATATATATATATATATATATATATATATATATATATATATATAGTTGCAAAGGGGCGGAAAATTTCCGGAAAATTTCCATGGGAAGTTAAGCTCGGGAATTTTGGGAATTTAGAAAAACATTTTTTACCGCAAATTAAATGCTGAGCAATAAAAAAATAATGCAAAACTCTATTTTAAAGATGTATGGAATGCAGCACACGCTGCACGTTGAATTTCAACCCTGCACTGTGCATTTCTCCATCACATGCGCAGTGCATTCTTCCATGTGCAGTGCATTCTTCCATCACATGCACAGATAATTCCCAGCATCCTGCACACTACAGCAGGGCTATTGAGGCCACACTACTGCATTAGCCCAAGGACTAGTCAGGTAAGTTTTGATGATATTACTGGATTCCAATTGTTTAGCTAACTATTTATATCTCTGGCATTGCATTAGTGTTTTTTACAAGCTTTTTTCTCATCTTATTCTACAGAACAATGCCACGTGCACTATCTCATGTGTGGAGACATTTCACCCCAGCCAATGTAGAAGGAAAGGCTGTGTACATTTGCAAGTACTGTGCAAAGACCTATGTTAAGAATGCCACAAAGATGCAGAAGCATATAGTCAAGTGCCCAAAGTTTCCTCAGGGCTCAAATCAGCTTATGACAAAACTAAATGTTTATATTTATGTCTGTATATGACAAGGTAAATACAGTTAGTATAAATTACCCACAAAATTTCCAGTTAATTCCCGTTTATTCTCGTTAATTCCCGTATATTCCCGTATATTCCCATGGAAAGTTTCCAACTTTGAATATTCCCGGAATTTTGCAACCATATATATATATATATATATATATATATATATATATATATATATATATATATATATATATATATATATATCTATATATCTATCTCATTTCATTATTATGCACATGTCCATGGTGCTGTTATAACACTCGGTGCTCACAGAGCAGCACCCCAGGCATTTAAGGCATCTCAGAAAATAATTCCATTACACACAAGAATTATACGTTTAAAATGTAATGGTTTAACTTCTATTGCTAACTGTTCCTAGGGTTCGACTAAATTTACGTTTCCATGACTGTTTCAAACTGCTGCTTCAATGAAAACCCCCTTCACAAACCATGACGAAGCAAATCTATCCACCCTGTCAGCCTGGACATGTGCTCAGAGCTTACAGACTTAGTGCTATCATTAGTAACATATAAGACAGTCTCATTTTGACTCTCCACACGACTGATGATAATTTAGTAATTCAGCTCAGACAGTTGCTCTCAAAATGGTTACGATTTTCCAGCACTTTTTTTGTTGTTAGGTAGCATTGCACGTCAGTGACATGCTCAACTGTTCTTCTCGGCGTTCGCAGCAGCAGCTTGTGGTTGAATAAAAGTGTTGCCCTAAAAAAAGAAAAAGTATTGGGTATTATTTTTGTAGCTGCTTTATCTGATCACCCAGGAAAAAGTGCTAAAGACATTAGTTTAGAGCATAACAGAAAGAGAGTGTAGTCTCAGAGTGGGTGCACAGGTGGGTGAGTGCCCACGCAGTGGATGGAAAGCAGCAGTAATGATTCAGCATTAATGTGTATGTCTAACTTTAGTTTAGTAGCTTTATAAAACTACTTGATGAGAGCTCAGTGACACAATGACCTGTGTTCAGGGTCATGTGTGTGTCCTGAGTGTGTACATACAGCTGTTGGCTGAAGCAAGTCCCTGGGTTTGCAGTGGGTTTTCTATATTTAGATCTGATTCTGTGTCTACACAGTGTATTGACATTTCTCAGATTGTTGCAGAGGTTAAAAGAGAACAGTAGAGCCCATGTTAAAACTGGAGGCCAGGTGCTGGGTATTATAATGAAAACCTCAATACTTGCATATTTTTATATCTACACAGTGTCAAGTAGGGTCTGTTAAGTATTACAAATAGTCCATTGTCATTAAGAAATAATTTGCTACCAATGCTCAGATCATTTAATGTAGTCTAAATTTTCCCTTATTTTTTGCTAAAGCAGGAGGTTCAAATATTCATCGATCAGCTGGTAAAATCTCAGTTTTCACTGCAGTGCAGCCTGAGAGCACAACAGATTTTGACGAGATGTAATTGTTCAGGGACCTCATTTATAAAACAGTGCGTAGTATTCATACTAAAAGTGTATATGCACACAAAAGCCGAAAATTGCGCAAAAAACCATGCACACACCACATGAAGGCAATTTTACCTTTTATGAATCACACTTCACCTGGAAACGTTCATACGTGCATCTGCCTCATACTCCGCCCTCTACACGCCCACATTCAATCATAAATGGTCAATGCAATGCACCTCATGAATATTATGTTATCCTGCTGACCAATGGGTTTCTATGGTGAATCATGACATCAAGCAATGAAAAGAAGAAGCGCAACTTTCTGACACCAACATCAAGGTGTTTGTTTGTGAGGTGGAGGAAAAGAAAGACAGATTGATTGGTGGCCACAGCAGTGAGGTCACTAATAAATAAAATACTCTGATACGCTGCTGCTGTTAATACAGTGAGTACGATAGATAGAACAGTGCCTGAATTAAAACAAGATCAAATTCAAAGGTGGTGGCAAAAAAATATTCCCTTCACACTGTCAGAATATGAGGTTGTATCGCCTGTTTCTTGTTTGTTTTAATAAATCCCAACGTTTGCATGAGAAGTGGCCTACGCATCTTTCAGAACCTGTTTTGTGCATAATAAATGAGGCCCCAGGTCTCTTTGTGGCTCCTTGCCCTTAGCCCGCAGATTTACTTGTGTTTAACCATCATTGCTGCCTCGTGTATCACATCCGTTTGGTGCGTCCATTGTGCACGTCTACAGGATGTAATACGCACATGAGCAGGAGGAGCACATGACATCCAATTTCTCCATGTCTTCACAGGATGCAAATCCAGAAGTTCTTTATTGTCTGAGTTTTGTGTTGTGTTCTCTTGTGGAATATTCCAGTAGCACTTGCAGTACACAAGCATGAATATCAAATATGTAAAAAATTAGCATTTCTTGTCTACGCAAACACGTGGCTAAACAAAAAGCATAAATCTGACTTTAAATGTCAGGATTCCGGTTTTAACCATTTTTCTTATGATAAAATCAGGTTACCTAGTGATTATTATTCTCCAATAAAGCCACGATATGAAAATAACCTGAAGATAACCTACAGTGAAATATTAAATCCCTCTGTCCATATATCCACCTCATTAATCCCCTCTCTTCATCTCTGTTGTGAAGATTAGCTTGGCAGGAAGCACAGAAGTATGCATGTTATTTATTTGAGGTGACCAGCTGTTGTTGTCACTGGTAATATGCACTCTAAGTCTCTGTGTGTTGTTGCGAGGCTGAAGGCGAGGACACAGAGATTAGATTGACTGGTAGTCCTGTTTGTTGACATCTGACAAGTGTAGATGTTTTATTCAATCTTGTCAAAGTTGTGATTGAGATTACGACTGAGGAGAGAGGTTAAAGAGAGGCAGCAGAAGGATTCCCCCCCTATAAGGACGATTACCAGTCTTCTCTGTAGGAGGTAAAATCCTGAAGCCTTTTCTCTTCAAATCTCTTAGATTTCCTTTGTGAGACTCCTCTGGGACTTACAAGTTGTTTATCCATATATGATGTTGTTTTGACCTTAGTCCACATGTACAATAAACAGGCCTGTACGGTAGTTTGTGATCATATGGTCATGATCTATAGTCATGTGTGCATGCGTGTACAATTATACATTCACTCACACTCACACACAGTGTCCAGTGTGTAATGGTGGTGCCTGTTTTTGGCAGGAACAGGCCTGAGGGGAAGGTTTTGGAAACAGTCGGAGTGTTTGAGGCTGTGAAGCAACATGGCAAATATGAAACGGGACAAGTAAGACACACACGCACTGACGCACACTCTAAAGAAGTAAATAATTTGTATACATTTTAGACTTGTTTTTAAATATTACTGTACTGTCATATGATTTGAAAGTCTGGTCTGTTTTGATGAATCAGTAACTTTGTGCACATTTGCATGATCTTGTCAAGTGACTGTAATCCCATCTAATTTATGCTTTATTAAACCTCCCACATGTATAATCTAACATGGACTTATCCCTTCCCTCCTTGTTGTTTTGCTCTCCTCAGCTGTTTCTCCACAGCGTGTTTGGCTACAGAGGCATCGTCTTGTTTCCCTGGCATGCCCGACTCTACGACAGAGACATCACCCCTCCCGTGTCTGACAGGTAAAGCTCCATCTCTTGCTGCAAACTGCACCAATGGGTCTTTAATGACTCTGTTTCTGGGTCAGACTTGTTTTCCCTTTCAACTTAGATCAAATTGTCCCTGTTTCACTTTGTTCCTTCAGCAAACCTGATCCACCAGGAGGCCACGGTTCCAAAGAGGTTAAGGGGAAGACTCACACCTATTACCAAGTCTTGATTGACACCAGGGACTGCCCTCACATAGTAAGTTCCTGTATAGTTTTCCTTTAGGACTTACATATTTGTTACATCTATTAGGGCTGGGAGGTATATTTACCATTTATTTTTAAGGTGGGTATAGAATTAAGCAACACAGTGTCAATACAAAGCTGTGCTCGTGTTTGTATTTCTCTTGAGGAGAAGACAGTAGTCTCCTCTCTTATACACTCCTGGCAACCCCGCCCCCACTCTTCCTCTGCTTGTTCACGTCCCGCAACTGCACCACAAACTCCAGTACAAGGAGTGTATTCAACGATGTGCTGCTGCTACAATCCCTGCTACGATCCTTCTGCCTTCAAACAAAGCCTGTTACAAGCCTATGAAATGCTGCCCATAAATTTGGAGTGCGCCCATATTCAGACTTTTATGGTACATGTTGTCCTATTTCCCACTCTCTCAAGACACATGTTCCAGTATCAGAGACTTACCTGAAGAGAGGTGATGAAATTCCTTCTAAACACAAACAATACAGTTTTGATGAATTATATATCAGATTCAGCGTGAGGGTAAGCAAGTGACTACTTCTGGTTTTCAAAAAAAGATTAGAGACAAAATGCATGATATGGAAATAAGATTGGATCATATTCATACACCGTGTAAAAATGTTACCAGTATCTAATCAAAACATTTGCTAAACTTGAACAGTTTATCAATTTAGAGAAATTTAGTCCCACAACTGTAACTTGAAGTTATTGAAAGTCTGATATTAAATACTCTAATACTAACCGTTCTTCCATAAGTAGTTTATATGCCATGTATTTTTGTAGCTACTTGTCCAAATTGTATTGAGTACTTTTACTGTGTAGTTCTGGAGTAATCCGAGGCCAAAGTACCTATAACAGATCTTTTAGCATATTTTTTATTTTTTGCAGTGGGATTAAAACTTTTCTTAAGTAGTTAATGAGCCTCATACCTTTTCACTTAGCTGTTCCTAACCTACTTATACAAAAACTATATATTCTAGTAATACTATCTTTATTTATTTTGTTTAATGAGGCAATTTATTTTATATATTTTTAATTTACATGGTGATATATTTTGTAGCTGTTCCATTTTGATCACCAGCTGTTATGACAACATTTCTTGTGATATCTCAGTTGTGGATATGACTATCGTGTTTTGGCATTCAACCAAAAAATACAGAGATATTTGGTTTATATTTCCCAGCCCAAAAATCTAAACTGCCCCTAGAAATTGTGGGTGAGTCCAGACAGACAAGCAGATTCAGATAGTTTCAGTAATTCATATATATTATTTGTTGTATTCACTGCATATTGGTTCAATTCCAGATTATTTTGTATATGTCAGAATGGAAAAGTATCTGACAACAATCTTACATCACTTAACATTTGTTTTTTAGTGTAAAAATGTACTTGTCACGACTCTTGCGACAAAATAAGTGAACACTGTTTCTAGTTTACACATCTAAACCAAATTCCAGAATAGGCACATTAGAAGGGACTGTTAAAAACAGCAACTGACAAAAACAGGTTAAAGTGCAGTATCTATTTTATATTGTTCAGGCTGGTTATTGCAGAGGGAATGAAGGACACAATTCTTGTAGATGTCTTTCCGGGCCAGTGAGACTTGGTAACGTCTGCCCAATGTGAGATGGGTCCTCTTACAATAAGCTAGTGCATTCAGTGCAATGGTTATAGGTTGACAAAAGCCCTTTTTCAGTCTCTTCTGAAATCCCATGTGCTCGGCTGTAACTCTGTCGACTTCTTGGTTCATAGTAATCAAGCAATTGTAGCACAATGAGGATCTCTGTGTAAAAGAAGCTAAAGCCACAACTGTGGGTTGTTTAATTCATTAGTGTGTGTCAACAGTTGTGTGACTGTTGTGTGTTTTGTTTTGACAGTCTCAGAGGTCTCAGACAGAGGCAGTAACGTTTCTGGCCAACCATGACGACAGCAGAGCCCTGTACGCCATCCCAGGTATGTAACCATGTAAAGACCAGTCAGGATGCACAGACCTCACTGTCTTGTTACACATTGGTGGACCCATTATGTTCTTTATCCAATCATTTTCTGTTTAATTTCAATCGGGTTTACATGATAAATGAAACTTTCCAGCTCGGCACCCATTTACATTCTCAGTTACATTTAAGTTTCACCTCTTACAGCAGAGTTGAGTTTGTCTCGTCAGTAGTTTACCTCCCATACACTATAAAACACTGCGTTTTGAGGATGTTATTATTGTTTTCTATCTCATCCCCATGTGACAGTGTGTCTGTTTCTTTCCTCAGGTCTGGACTATGTGAGCCATGAAGACATCCTTCCCTACAACTCCACAGAGCAGGTCCCCATCCAGCATGAGCTGTTTGAGCGCTTCCTCATGTACAACCCAACAAAATGTAAACACTCTACCACAGTCTCTACTTCAGTCTTCACACCTTTTTCAGTGCCCATTCGTATGCCTTCAGTGACCATATACATACATAAAAAACTAATGTGACCTGGTCATTAAAGAGCATTGAATTTCTTTGCCTTGAGAACCTCCTAGGCTGCTTTCATGATATAATTTTGGGGCATTATCGAGCTGCACTGTGGAACACTGTCCCATCAGATTGCAAAATTTGGCTGAATCTAGGAAGATTTTGACAATGACCCTCCAACGTCCTCGAGAGGTTTCTTGACCAGGCTGGATATTGTCAAGGGGTTAAATCTTCACCAAGGGGAGTCGGTGTCAATGTCCAAATACTTTTGGACCCAACTATATACCTCATGATAGACATGTATTGTAAACATACAATAGGCTCCATTAAGTACACTGACAATGTAGAAGAGATTGAAAACAATGTTTTTTGTAAATATTTTCTTCTCCTTCTGTAGCTCCTCCATTCACATCCAGAGACACCCTGAAGGCGTGGCAGGAGAAAAACCATCCCTGGCTGGAGCTCTCAGACGTCCACAGGGAGACCACTGAGAACATCCGAGTCACTGTCATCCCCTTCTACATGGGCATGAGGGTACATGAATAATACCTGAAATATATTTTGATGCTATTTTATCTTCTTTAAGCACATCCTGGGCCATGTCAGCCCTCAAAAATTATCTATATTGCATTACAGGACCTGATGACGGGACTTGTTGAAGGATTGCATGTGCTCTTACATCGCAAATGTTATCAATCATAACAAGCTTAGAACTTTCTTTTAATGAAGGAATACAATGAGACATTTGAAAGCAAAAAATATTTTTTAATTATTTTTGTTTCAAACTGTTTATTATTGATGATGTTTTTTTGTGATGTGATGTCTCACTCTGTTGGATTTAATGGAACTAAAGAAACTTGTGGTTTTTAAGTGGTGGAACGGAGTGAAGGCTCTTCTCTCACAAACTATCTTTGGCAGGTGTTTAACAACAGCATGCTGAGACACAATCAACAGCAGCAGTTTAATTAGCGACAACTTATGATCAACCGCTGACTTGTTACTTTAACCAGATATAAATGAGAAGCTGCAGCTGAAGGTTTTCTACAGTGAATGTTAGCATTAAGGCTTAGTGAACCCATATATTTCCAACCACAGTTCCCATTGTGCCCAAATAATATCGCACATTCACACACACACTTATTTTTACTCGCTAATGCAGCAGGATGATGATCTAGAGAATAAGCTGTATAAACACCTGTTTAATAAAGTTAGTTTTAAATGCCAAAATAGTCAAAGGCTGCGACTGCTCCAGCAGCTCTTGTAAGCAGGTTGTCTGGCTCGCTCCGAGCTCAGCCAGTGCCCCTCATGAAATCAAATGTTTTTTCAACAGACAATATCAGTTACGATCAGCATTATCACAATTGTTGTACTATCAGCTTTTTTTTGAAAAAATAACCATTATCTTAAATATATCTTAATACATTTTACATTTTGCACACCTATTTTTAGTCACAAATCCAAGTGCCACACTGTCACTGTCAAACCCTGCATTGTTGTTATTTGGGTCTGCCAATCAGCGGTTTAATGTTTTGATGTACTTTTGTCTGTGATCCCTTTTTAAATACTAATGGAAATATTTTCTTCTTCTCAGGAGGCCCAGAACTCTCATGTTTACTGGGTGAGTAGCAAAGTTGTCTTGGAAATATTATGTGTAATGACCCCATAGGACACTCACATTTAGAAGTGATCACAATATACTTCATGAAGACTATTAACCCTGACTCAGAGTATTAAAATGCTTCTGTGTGTTTTCTTCTGACAGTGGCGATACTGTATCCGTCTGGAGAACATGGGCAGTGAGGTGGTTCAGCTGAGAGAGAGGCACTGGAGGATCTTCAGCCTGTCAGGAACTCTGGAGACGGTCCGAGGACGAGGAGTCGTGGGCAGGGTCAGCAAACACACACACACATACATGAACACAAAGTCTGGAGAGCAGAGTGTTGTTACCTGGTGAAAAACATCACTTAACCAGCTGTTCAGTGTCTTGAACTTAAAAGACAAATTTAACCTCAGAGGAGCTTGATCTCATGTTGTCTCTGTGTTGTTGCAGGAGCCGGTGTTGTCTAAAGAGCAGCCGGCCTTTCAGTACAGCAGCCACGTATCTCTACAAGCCCCCAGTGGTCATATGTGGTGAGTTTGCTCATTAATAAATCACTTTACTGTTTCACACATTCCATATATGCTACACTTTCTACATCTTCTCAGTGATTAACATTTTGTTTTACTGGAATCACTGGTCCCCTCCTATGTGCACAATGTTCACTCCTCTGGTTCTGTATTTGTGTTTAGGGGGACGTTTCGTATTGAAAGGACTGATGGCTCCCACTTTGATGTTCGCATTCCTCCTTTCTCCCTGGAGAGCAACAAAGACGACAAAGCGCCCCCAGCTGGCTACACATTCTAACTGCGAGTAGTCGCCTCCCACCTGTGACAACCAGATGCGCCATTAGTCTTGGACATGCCTGGGTTTTCTAAAATTGTCCTTCCTCTGTAACATTGCCTCAGCCTTCAGCGTCAGACTAGAGTGAGTCAGGTTATGCAAAGGGTAACTATTGCATTTTCTAGGTCATCCAAATGCAGGCCCACCTTGCCCTTTTTCTGTCTGAGTGCACCCAACAGCAGTATAACATTTATTAAATCATATAGAGTAGAAAATGGATGCGCCTTCACTCTGTGATGTGTTTGAAGACATGCACAGTGTAGTGGATGACAAGTGGGAGACAGGGAGGAAGAGTTGAGGCTGGATACCTCAAATCAACCAGAAAGCAGATTTTGACTTTAATTAACTAGACTGTATAGTCTCAAATTAGCTCATAGTCTCATTTGCCCCGCCCCACTTTCATAATGACCCGAAGTTGTTTATTTTACACTTCATATCATAACATCAAAGGTCTCTAACTTTGTGTTTTATGCCATTAATGTATAGTAGAACTGTTTGCAGAGCTCTTTGCCCTGCTCTCTCTCACAGTCAGACTGGCTATCAGCAGAGCCGTGTGAAATCCTGCCATGTTGGGGGGCCGGTCAGCCATCAAAAAAAAACATTTAGTTTCTAGCTGTCCTCAGACTTTGCATAACATTCCGCTTTAGCTATGTCGTTCTTTCCACAGCCATCTAGTTCTCGGTGGGCGGGCAGACCTCAACCTACCCTTTGTGTATCTAGCTGATGTGCAGGAGCGTTTACTTTAAACAGGTGTTCAGTTGGCTCATAATAATCCCCTGACCTGCAGCTACCACCACTGTTGGAAACAACCATCCCTGAAGCTACATGTTAAAAACATATCCTTCCATTGATGTTGGGATTTATGAAAACATTACATGACTTTTGTCCTGGACCCTGTTTTCCTGTCATGTTTTCTCATCATAAAACTATACTATCACACATTAGACCTATGTTGGACACTTACGAAAGGGACAACTTAATACAGGAATAGTTAAAGTGCAGAGGTATTTATGTCTGACAACACTGAAGCACAGTGGATTAAGTTAGGATCTGTTTGACACTGAATTGAAAAAGACTCTTAAATGTCAATGTGAATTCATTAAAAATGATCTTAAGTCAAATTATATAACTAGAATTTTCAATGTATGACACCTTTGGCAGAACAAGCCTTGAATCTGTGTACAGAGGTTTGTATGTGATTTGTGGTGTTGTTTTGAAGCCTTCCAGGACCTGCTGTAAAGTAGCATCTCTATGCTGCCACCAACAGGCTTGATGCTGTGCACACGTCTTAATGGACCGATTGCAGAGATGGAAAAATTCCCATGTTATCTACTAGTGAGCATTCTCATCATAGGACAGCTTTAGATGGTATAATGGTCAAGTTGGCTTGAGGGTTAATTTATTTATTCAATTTTAGTTCAATGACAGTGAACATTAGCTGATGTGAGGCACCCATGTTTGTTTTTCTTCAGGCACTTGAGTTTTCTTAAGCTCCATGTTGGGTATCAATCATTGTGTTTTATAAAAATAGTGTGTCACAGATAAAGAAGTGAGTAAACCATTGATTCATTTTATATTTGTCCTTAATTTAGATTTTTTTTATAGACATCTGGTTCATCTTTGACATTTAAGTCCTATTTTTTTTTACAGTGCTCCTAATACAATCCAGAGATTTCTTGGAAAAGAGTGGAAGTCAGGTTTTCGTTGTCATTGAATAGCAAAAACACCACAACATTAAATAGTTAAGGCCAGCAGTGGGCTGCCAGTGTTGTGGTTAACTGGAGAACTGAGTGTGTGACATGTATATCTTCCTCTCTGCTGTCTGCTCCTTTGTAAAAACCTGAATGTCTTTCATTGAGGCTGACTGTTTGACTTTGCAAGCTCTGTGACGAGAGAAGTTATGAGCCTAAAAATCCTCACCAGAAGAGTCAGTACACAAACTAACATTGTTGGTTTGATAAGTGATTTGAAGCAACTTAAATGGTTGAAATACAACTGTAAATAGAGATGTAATTAAAGGCTACACAAATAAATATACCTTTTGAAAAATACTGGTTGATATTTGTTGTGTAATTTTGTCTTCTCAGCATTTACTGACAGCTAACATCTGTCGGACTTGAACATCAATCAATCAAATGTGTGCAGCCTGTATTTATATATCACAATTGTGCAACATCCTTTGTCCTCAACCCTCGACTAGAGCAAGGAAAAGCTAAAAAAAAAAAAAAAAAAACTTTAAAATGGGAAGGAGAATGCAGTAACTTCAGGGAGGGTCACATGTGAGGGATCCCTCCCAGGATGGACAGAAGTGCAATAGATGTGTGCAAGAGAGCACATCGACAAAAACAAGAAAATCCAGTGTCAAATAGAGAGATGATACAACACAAGAAAAATACCTTGACTATGCTAAAACAGGATGGATCGTTTCATAAAACATTTAAATCCTATATGCAGTTAATAGTTCATTTCCATGTAGTGCTTAGATGTGTATATTGTGATTGTCAAATGATACATTATATTTTCTGTATTGATGCATGTGTTACAAACAGCCACCACCAGATGTCAGTGTAGTGCTTTCTCTGATCACTGCACCACTAAAGAGCACTTTTGTGTGCGCACCTACTGATCACATATTAAATACAAACTTGCATAGTTTGTATTTTACCTCTTACATAAATGATCACATCCACATATTCATGATATAATGTAACTTTGCATTTTTCACCTGCAGGTTACTGCACAGAAATGTAATCATATTAATTACTTCTCAACTAGTAGATAAGACTGAAATGGGCCTTGTTCTCCATACAAGAGACAGAGATCGATAGGAAAACAGCGACTGCTTTAACATGTTAATTGGTTTCCTGGTCGACTTCCAACCAACTGCATCCAACATGAGCCAATTATTTTAAATTGAAGGACTTCAATAAAAACTGATATATTGCAAAAAGCTCAATGCCGATTATGCTGGAACACTATTGAGGATTTAAGAAATAATGAGTGATCCTGATAACACATGTATAACTCTAAGTAAGCAGCGAAAAATTAAACTAATGTTTTTTTAAAGGATATTGGTGTATCGTCTTCACGGAGATCAAAGACAAATTGTAAACTTGGCGCTGCTCGCGCTCTCTCCGCCCTTCCCAGTCCGAGAGGAGGAGGGAGAATTTTTGTGCTCACGTGCACTCGCTGCGCGCGCCCTCATTCAGCTGAACAGAGGGTGTGATACATAATTTAGTCCCAGCAGCAGAGGGGACACCTCAGCCTGTCTCTCCCACCTCCTGTCTGTCATACCGCGGATGTGCAGCCTCCGCACGTTCCCGTCAACCGAGACACCGCCGTGGCCGCCGCCTCCTCCACAGCGGACACGGGATCAACCTTGGAGGAAGGACGGACGCGTGTTTGTTGCAGGTAAACACATGACTTGTTCCAGCGGCAGAGGGAGGACGGGGCAGAGCAGAGCAGCAGACACTCAGAGGAGATCTACAGGAGACGTAAACATTGCCATGCCCTGCTTCATGCACCACTTCCCTCGATCCGCTCCCTGCTGCTGTGCTCCCGGACAGAGGGATCTGTTTTGAGGGATCCCAGCAGAGCACAGCGGGAACATCACGTGCTGTCGAGGGTAAATATTTGGGTGAAGTTGTGTTCGGGATAGGAGGAGGCTGTGACGGGCCCCGCTCCGCACTGTGGCTGTCCTGCATCCTGACTGCTGTGTCCGTGCTTTGCGGCCATGCTGCAGGCAGCATCCTCCGACCTCTTCCCGACTTGAGCTGCACCATCCGGGATAAACAAGTTCCCCAGAGGCAGAAAACCACTGCAGCTGCTGGCTCATGTTTTTACACCATTGTTTTGTACTGTTGGAACATCCACTCTTTATTGTAACTGAGCGCAATGACATTTGTTTACAAGCAGTTTGGAATTTGCTCACAATGCTTCACATCTAACCTCCAATCTGCAGACTTCAGGAAGATGTGATCAGACATTTTAATGCACAGAATATCTCAGACTCTAATCAAACCTGCGTCTGTATGAGGGACCAGTCTTGTTGTTGTCACTGTTCACAGCTGATTAGCACAGCACCATGGGTGCTAAGCAGACCAAAGGCCAGGAGCCTGGAGGAGCCAGCCCTCAGCACAGCTGGAAGCGGACACCCACCAAGGAGCGGGGGGACATCTTGGCATCCCTCATGCTCAAGTCCGGGGACCGGCTAAGCCGTGGTGGGACTCCACCGCCTTACCAGCGCCGTATTGGCATGATCCAGGAGATGATGCTGATGGCCAAACAGGGCAAGCAGGACGAGGCCACCGAGATGCTCAAGACACTGAGACAGGTAACTGCTGTGTGTGAGTGTGAATAAGAGTTTAAGAGTGAGTAAAAGCTCTGAGGTCAGAGGTTCATGTTTCTACACAGCACAACACCCCAGCTTCCCGGATTTCCTCTCCTCTGTTTCCTCTCTCTTTCTATTCTGTGTAAGAGTGCTGCTTCTCTGTCATTACTAATCCTGACACACAAACCAGGCTCACACTGACTGACTGACTCTTGACACACTGACTAAACTGATTCACGCACTGCCTGATCAATTGATCGCCTCTCCAATATAAGATAGGATAAATCTGTATTGATCCCTCACTGGGGAAACAAACTTGTTACAGCAGCAAATAGTGCTGAATGAATGAGGCAGACGATAGAAGAAAAAGGCAATCAAATAAAATGAAGAATGACAGAGAATATGTACATAATATACATCTGTCACTACAGAAATGTACTTGAGTAAAGTGCAGCTGCACAGGACCTTTGCGTGAGGATGTATATTATATTTGTGATTTAGTATAGGAGATATTGAGAGAGAGAGAGAGAGAGAGAGCAGTTGTGATATGGAAAAACAGTGCAGCATATCATTCACATTGTGAATGGTGTTGTAGTCTGACAACAGTGGGAATGAAGGAGCTGTGGAAGCGTTGCTCTGCCTGTGTGACTGAACATGAGAACCTCTGGCTGCATGACTGGCTTGTTGGACCTGTGCTGCTGAGCCAGGCTCTGCTGCACTGGTACAGTGTGGAGACTGCTACGATTTAGAGCCTCTCTCTGTGTGTGTTAAGTCATTTGCAGGGTTTGGCTGCTGCTGCTGCTGCAGTTGCTACAGAGAGGAGGGAAAACTCAATAGCAGACTGAAAGAATGTGGTGGAGTGGGAAATAAAAAGGGAAGGAGGGAAATGAAATGCCCATTGTTGAATTGGTGGATTTGTGAAGCTACAAAGAGAGAGGATCTGCGTGTCACAGGAGGGGAATTATGAAAACTGAATATGCTTATCGTTGTGAAAAGAAAGAAACAAAAATTTGCTAAAAAAGAATGTGGAGAGAGAAACAGGTTTATCAGTTAGCTCATTGGACAGCATCACATAGATTCCATATGCTGCCATTGTTCACTGTTTATCCCCCTATGACTCAACCACAGGGAACAGCGCCTCTTGCTTATTCACACACACACACACACACACACACACACACGCTGCTTTCACAGTTTATTGTTTGGCCTTTGGAGATTTACATTAGTTCCTTTATGTTACAGCTTTCTGATCAAATCCATTTAGGTTGTTAATCCATGAAGCAATAGTAAACAGTGGAGCAAAGCAAACAGGCTTAAAGATGAAGGACACCTCCCCATCCATCATCATTAAAACAGAGGGATTACTATCTCTGTCACTTGTTCATTAAAGGGATAGGTCACAGTAAAATGAAAATTCACTCATTATGTACTCACCACTATGCCTATGGAGGGGTGGGTGAAGTGTTTGAGTCCACAAAACACTTCTGCAGACTCAGGGGTAAACAGTGTTGCAGCCGAAACAACAGAAAAAAACACATCATGCCTCCATACTGCTCCTGTGGTGTCCTCAAGCCCCGACATTCATATTTGACTCAAAACGGCTTCATTTACACCATGTTTTAGCCTAAATGTCCTCTGATAGAGGCACGTGCACGTTCACGTTCTCATGTTCAAACCGAGACCCAGCACACATCAGCATTGTCGTGAGTAGATAAAGAGTGAATTTAAATTTTTCGGTGAACTATCCCTTTAAGCCATGATGAACCACAGTTTCCGAAAGACACAACAACACAGCAGTGAGGTTCAAGTGGTCCTCAGCAAACACAGATTCTGTGAGCAGGACATGTAAGGGCTAAAATAAGGCTACACATGAAAAGACTGCTTTTAGAAGTGCTTTAGAAATAGTCATTTGGAAAATACATTCAAGATATTAAAGGTCACACCGTAACTGAACAAGTTAGATCGATAATAATTATACAAAATACACAGAAATAGAATCAATGACAAAATAAATATACACTAATAAAATGAGAATACTGAGTACGAATACATAATAATAACAAAACAATTATAGTTTCAACTGTTTCAACTAGAACATAAAACTAGAAAAAAGAAGTGTCAAACACTAGCATAAGAACACAAACTAACCCAAATAAAATATGGAACTAACTAACTACTAACTATCTAGGGGGTATGGAGCTCCTGCATGTCACCCTCTGTCTACGGGGCCATCTTGGTTCATACAGATCTGACAGTTGCAGAGTTGCCAAGTATGTCCTGCGTTTAGTTTCCTGTGAGTGTGAGATGTTATGCTGCTTTTCTTGGTGACTTTAAATTGAGTATTGGTTGGACAAAAGTTTTTTCAATATGTCACTTTGAAAACTGGAAGATTAACTGTCGTCTGACATATTATAGAGCAGATGATGAAGATAATTTTTAGCTGCAGCCTAAGTTACATAAACAGTAACTTTCAATAGCATCTTAATGAATATGTTTTATTGCGGAGTACGATCCACCTCACCTGGCGAACCACATAATTCGTTACACAGAGCCCTCTGGGAAGGCTTCATTGGAAACTGATTGGATGAGGCCAGGTGCTTTCAAAAATCACTTGGCAGGTGATTGGATGAACCATCTGTCTGTTATGGTTGACGCACAATCAGGAGGAGAGCAAACACATTTATTCCACTGAGAACAGCCATCAGTGCTGTTCTTTGCTCTTCATTCAATCTAGAGCTACTTTCCAGTTATAATATAAGCACCATCCATGCTAAACTATTGAGGAGCTGTCATTGCTGTTCAGGAACAGATTTGATTCTCACACAGTCTCACTGGACTTTGATTGGTCTGAACCTTTGTAGTTCAGCCTCAAGCAAAAAGCTTTGAGCACAGCAAGATGGATTCTTGCTTGCGTCTTCATTTTTATCACAACTACACACCTGAGACACTATAACGGTGAAAAACATCTGTCCATAGTCCGGCTGCAGTGTCTCCAGGAACACTTTCTGCCATGATGACATGCACAGACTCACAAGGTGAAAACAATACCAGCTCCCACTGTGCTGAAAAGTTCAAATGTCTTCTTTTCAACCAAAAATATCCTCTACACTTTCAGCTGTTTAACATTTTTGGAAAATACACTTAATCACCTTCTATCCAAGAATGAGATTAGAAGATCAACACAGATCTTGTGTCTCGTGAATCCACTCAAAGATGGTTCTGGGGGGTGTTAGCCCATCTATGCATTTTGCTTAGACAGCTAGCCTAGTCTCTCCAAAGTTTGGAGGGTTAGGGTCAAGTCAGTAACATGGATTGATGAGACTTTATTGTGATGAAGAGGGAGAAGAGGAAATCTGGGCCTATAGCAGCATAACTAAGAGCTGGTCCAAGACAGACCTGAACCAGCTCTGACTATAAGCTTTATCCAAAAGGAAGGTTTTAAGCCGACTCTTAAATGTACAGAGGGTGTCTGCCTCCTGAACTGAAACTGGGAGATGATTCCACAGAGGAGCTTGATAGCTGAAGGCTCCGGTTCCTACTCTACTTTTGGAGACATCAGCATTAGTGGTCAACAGGCAGAACAGCCCAGTGTCATCATTACTGGTGACTTCAATAATGCCAATCTAAAGATGACTAAGCTGAAACTCCAACAACATGTCAGTTTTACGTCCACATCATTGCTGCATTCTCACTCTTACTCTTGAGACTGTAGTGATTGTCTGTTCCGTGTTGGTAGGTTCATGAGGGACACAATTTAATTTCTCAAACATATGTGTAGAAATAAACCAAATAAAGCAAAGTAACAGGTTGTATCTGGTTTTGTATCATCATACTAGATTGTATGATATGATGTATTTTTTAGTGGCATTGTGTGATTGCCACTATTAAACTGTTTTGTGGTTGTTTTTGTGACTTTTAATACAATATGTCTTGGTATCAATGCCATGACAATACTGAAATATATAAATGTGTTTTCTGTTGAATTCAGTTCCTTAAATAAAGCAGTCTAAATATGGAAAAAAATCTAAGTGAAAGAAAATGTATGAATGAAAGAAATTTGATCTCATATTTAGATACTTGACCGTTTTCAACACTCAATGTAACAGACTCTTTCTGAGTATTGAGATGTGATTCTCATTTCAGAATATAGTGAAATGTACTCCAAAACAAAACACCTCTTTTAATGAGGAGTTTCCAGTTGACAGAATGAGCTCCATTGTTTTTTAATTCAAACTGTCCGACTACTGGCTGTGTCTCTTAATGTAGCCTCATTGTAACATATTTAAGCTTTGTTTGCCCACAGCCAGTCTCCATTATAGCAGCAGAGAATTGTAGTGAGCGTCTATTAGCACTTAATGGACTACTCCTGCTGTCATTAAGTGACTTGTAAACGATTTACAAACTTTACAACATCTCACTGCTCCATCAGCATGCCCATTCATTATATGATGACACTGACAGTGTTATTTAAGCCCTGAGCAGTACAGCGTGTGCTACAGTGTCACTAGAAGGGAGAAGGTACTGTGGTGTACACAGCAGTTCACATGGTTAATCTTTGATCCGTCAGGCAGTAGGCTGAGGTCAAGCTCCTCCGACCTCTGAAGGATTTTTTTTCTTGCCGCTGTTTGTGGAGCTGAGGATTAAAGAAGATGAAACATCCACCAACATGATGCTTTTCAACTGGGTCAAAGTTAGCAATGTGTGGATACACTGTGATTTCTCAGATTGAAGGATGAGCGTGGATCATTTATTCTGTGTTGGCAAAGAGATGGATGCACAGAAGCCGCAGGAGGCCGTGTGACAGACAGAGAAGGATGACAACAACAGGTGTTATTTCATACAGTATGTGCCTCTGTCTCTCCCAAAGGCTCTAACGCAGTGAAGCTGATGACACGTTTTCATGTCGGGTCATGACGACAAAATTGAACAAGCACCAGTGACATAACCATCAGTCACATTTGCCTCCATATTCCGGAGGGTTTGTACCCTGGCAGAACGGCACAGGACGGACAGACCATCACACAATGAATTGGATAAAGACAATTACTGAGAATAAGGAGAGGGGGGGAAATCTGTGGGAAGAGGAGGAAAAGGAGCGAAGAAGAGGTGGTGAGTGATTACAGAGGCAATAGAAGAGTCCTTTAGGGGGAAAATGAGGAAATGACATAAAGAGAAGAAAAAGAGGAGAATTGACTGTTTGTGTTTGAAAGACAGAAGAGGAATTTTTCCTCTGATTCCCAGGTTCTCCTCTCCGTTGCTCGGAAACCATGGTGATGACCGGAGAGCTCAGACTAAACAGAGCCTGATTAATCACACAGGAGCTCCGTTAAGAGCTAATGGGAAGGCCACCTTCTTAATCACCGCCCATTAATTGACTTGAAACCAAAGCCAGCATATCTTCACCACAATTCCCCCTGGGCTGCCTCGAAACTGATCGCTGAACTTTAACCATCAGTGTCTGTGGAAACCTCTGTAAGCTGTAAATTCATCCTCAGTCCTTCCCTCAGCAATTTTAACTCATCCTATGTTGTGTGACCAGCGTTTTGTGACTTAACGAGAGGCGGTTGTGTTGTGGTCACCATTAATATTTAAAGACTGAAGCTGCCATTAGTCAATAGATGGGCCTCAGGCACTGTTGTTTTTGGCCATAACTCAAAACTCTGATGCACTAATTATTCATCCTACCTGGTTTATCTGCAGTGAAGATTTTATAGTCAATATTTTTCATAAAATGAAACTTACATTTTCTTCATTACTGTTCATGTGTGTGGTTTATATATTAGTTTGAATTATTTACTGAACTTCTGTTATTTTTCTTACATTGCATTTTGGGTATTTCAGAGTTCTGTTAAGTAACTGACACAATCTTCAGACCCATGTTCACATATTTTCAAAATAAAAGCTCTATAAGTCTGCTTAGTATAAAACATTGCAGCAACAAATCGGATGATGGACATAGTTTGAAGGCATTGTTGCTGCCATGATGGAGCGCTGTGACTTCCGTAAATGTCTGTCTTAGTCCAATATGGTAAAATAAAAAAAATACTGATGGCCAGTCCGCCTGTGTGTTCCATGTTTGATTGATCTAAACTATCTTAACTACACAAACTTGCCGGTAATCACTTGATTCAACCTTAAGTACATGTTCATCAGGAGTGTTCATCAGGCACAGTTGTGAGATTTAAGAGGTGATGATGTTACTGTCGCTGAGCATTATTTATGAGGTTATAGCACATAGAGGTGATGTCACACTGTTGGATGCAACAGTGACCAGCTCAAAGGCTCAGGGGTGAAAGTGACTGATTTTCTCAGCAACTGCTGTAATGTAGATGTTTTCCAATACAGTCATAAAATTTAAAAATAATTCTAAAATAAAATTACGAACTATGATGATAATGGTATGGTAAACAGAATATCAACTTTGCATTAAGTTGTTATAGTTATATATTTAATGTCAGCTAATTCTCAAATAATATTTTAACTTCTAATTAATTCAGTTTAAGACCTAAGGTCAAATTTGTGTATTTTTTCCTGTACTCATGTGAATTTCGTACCTAAGAGATATTCTATCTGTACGAAAACCCAAAACTGCCTTCTGCCACATCAGAACAAATCTGATAGTATGAGTGGTCCTTACATGAGGCCCCTTTATTGCATAGTACAGGTTTCCAGCTCAAAAACTGAAGATTCAGTCATCCACTGAATTTTAATTGATGACAACACTATGAAATCTTTTTTTTTCAAAGTTATGACACGAAATACTTCAACCTTCTCCGCACATTGCTGTTAGTTATACCTCCTCAATTTGGTGTTCTCATCGTTGTTAGGGCAGCTAGCTTCATGGTGCTGTCTAATTAATTAATTTAGCTCTGTTCTGGCTGCACTGTAATTCACCGTAGTGTGAATGCTGCCTGCAGACTGTAAAGTCTGTTCCATCTTCCTAATTTACGTGCTTTAAGTGCAACCTTGTTTTAGTTTTTGAATGCTGTCATCTACTATACTGGTGTTGACATGATGTTACAACTACTTCTCACAGAATTAGATTCCCATCACTGGGTCAAATGAGACTATTGCTTAGCTCACATCATATTGTTCAGACCATGAATAAGAGAAGGGTCAGTCTTACCTCATATATCAACAACAATATTAGCATCTACAACTTAGCCCCTTGAGCGCAAAGCTCACATGTGTCCAGGAGCTAACAAGGTCCATTTGAAGGCAGCATTATTTGCATTTTTAGCCAGAAAGGTAGCAAACTGCTACCCACTGTAAATAGAATGAACAGCACCACCTAGACAGCCATAGTCAAACCATAGTAAATTGTAGCATGGCGCTTGGTAGAGTGCATACCGCCGCCAAGGCCTAACAGTTCCCTTTAACTAAATCAAGCTGCAACCAACTTTCACACACTCATAGATATCAGCTCAACAAATGTGCTCGATTTAAAAAAATCAAGATCCATCAATTATATAAAAACCAACGACAAACTGGTAATGCTATGGTTCCAGAAAGGGTGACCTGACAAAAATGTCATTTCCGTTTCTATATACTGGGAAATTTGTGAAAATGGCAAAAATCTTGCAATGTTACACCCCTTTGTCCAGATCCATCTTAAATTGTAATGGATTCTTTCTCGTGCGTCACATTCTTCGACCAAGTTTCATGGAAAACAACCAACAAGCGTAAAAATGACAGATTTCAATTTGAACAGGTTTTTATATATTAAGGGTCACTAACCCTAATGGTTGAAGGGGAGTTTGAAGGGCTAGTTGGCCACTACCCCTACATCCCAAAGAGAAATGGGACAACACTACCCCTTCACAGCCATGTGCTAAACAAAGGGGTAGGGCCAAGTGTTAGTGCTAAGGGGTGAATTGGGACAGGGCCTAAGACATGACTGTGACAATACACCAGCATGAAAACCACCAGGAGCCTGAAACTTCAACAGCTAAATAGAATTCAGCCATCAGTCATTTTAATATTTACACCTGTGCTTTTCCTACTGTGACATGCCAAAATGTTTCTGTTAAAAGGACCTAATGCACATCCCTCGCACGTTGATTTTAGTTGTGTTGCAGATGCAGGAAAAGGTGAACCTTTGTAAATCTTAGTGGTAACAATCACACATGAAGAGATCTACAATAAGGCTTGTTGATGGCCACCACAGTACCCCAGCTAAAAGGCTTCTCCCTATAGACTAGCATTGTATGACACGAGTAAACTGTGAACAAGAGACTTTGAACGATACAGGTACCAGAAACCTGCCTGTCATAGCAGAGCAAGCAGAGCGACAGGCGGACCACTGATTTTTAGAGTTACATCTAAATGTCATGATGGTGAGGAAACACGGGCAATATACCAAGAACATGAATGTTATTAGTTATATCTGTACTTTTGATTCTATGAAGAGTTGTCATGTTCCTGGACATATGTTCTAGACAAGACTATTATGGTACTGCCATACAATATCCAGCCGTCTGAGTTCCACTGTGATTAGTACATTTGGTGTTGGAGTTGTTTGGTGTCCCAGTGTAGCTCCACCCTGCTTCAACCTGAGAGGAGGTCTCATCAGCCAGAATAACATATGCACATGTGTGGCTGCACAGAGCTCTTTAATAAAGCAACCATTTGTAAAAAGAAATGCATTAAAAGCAAAGCTGTACAACCTGCAGTAGTTTCTCCCTTAGACCTTCAATATAAAGACTTCTTATTCATGTATGATTGTAACCTCCATCATCATTATCAGTATGTGATCTTTGTTAAAGGTCAATATCACTTTTATATATGGGTTCTCCTTATCATGTTGCCATTTCCTTTCATACCAAAGAACCTGCACTTGATCAATTGTTTGATCCATGTGTATCTCCAGCTCCGTCTTTTTCCATGTTCATCTGCGTTCCGAGCACAGCTTTGATGCTGACCGCTTCTAATTAGTGTGGGTGGTGCTTCCTAATGAAAGAAAAGCCTGCAGTGTTTTCCTCTTAGCACAAATGTTTCTGTGTGCATGTGTTTGCACTCAACCCACTATCCACTCAGAGTTCAAGGAAGTAGACTATGCATTTTTATTTGGTCGTTGTCATGTATATTTCGCGAGGCTCCCCTGTTAATAATGCATGGCTTTTTTTGGAGGGTGACTCCAGCAGTTTGTCTTGCTACTGTTTCAATTTATCCCATTTTTACTTATTAGTTTTGCAGACCTACCCCCCAAACCCACACATGCACACAGCGTCAGCACTCTGCTGTGGAAATGCTGATTGTTGCTTTGTAAACCTAAACCATGCTCAGGTTCAGATTTAGAGTCATTCGGGGATGAACTATTTGCATCGCCCCTTAAAATCCTTATCACGCTATGAGGAAAGACACATTGTGTTCTCCTCTGACACACACACACACACACACACACACACACACACACACACACACACACACAAAGCTAAGAGTTTCCTTTCATACTGGACATGTATATGGCTTCAGAAAGTTTTTTTTCTTTGAATTCTAAATGCAAATTTTATTGATCATTTGAATAGGTAGTTTTTCACTCTTTTGCTGTGAATGAAAGCCACTTCCATGTCTGTATGCTCCCGCATGCAGCTGGTTAGCTTTAGCTTAGCATAAAGACAGGAAGCCGGGGGGGGGGCTAACTGCTATCTCTCCTTGCTCTACCTCAGTCTCAAAACCCATCCGCTGTCATCTCACAGCAAATTAACCTCAATGGGTAATGACCAATATTTTAGGGCTTGTGTAGACAGCAGATATCCTGGCCAAGACTGTCTTTGTTAGTCATACAGTACAACTAGTCAACATGAGTCAAACATTTCTCTACAGATTCTGCAGGTTCTACCTTTATATGTAGTGTAGAGACATGAGAGTGGCTTTTTACTCTTAGCCAAAGACCAAGTTTCCCCAAATGCCCCATAACTCTTCCTGTAACCTTTCAGCTATTAAAAAATTAAGATACAGTTAAGATAAGATATAGGGTTATTAGGTGCTGTCCACACAATTAAGATGAAGAGTTGATATTAATTTAATCCACCACCTATTGGGAACATTGTGGAAAATGCAAAGCAGCCAATTATTTTCATGCTTGTGTCTCTGCTGCTAATTCAACATGGCTACATGGTCACCAGATTGACATGTATTTGTGTCACCGGGTCTTAACATGTACAGTGGCCTCAGAAAGTATTTTGAGCTTTCCCTTTATTGTTTTGAAGCTTTAATCGTAAATGGATTAAGTTGCCTTTTTGCCCACCAATCTTTCAATGACCCAAATTGCTAATTTATTGAAAATCAAAAACTGAAATCTCTAATTTATGAAAGTATTCAGAACCTGTCTTTAGTATTTAGTCAAACTCCCATTAAAATTTATAAGCTTTGCAAACCTGGATGTGGGCAGTTTCATGCCTTGTTTCTTGCAGATCCCCTCAGGCTCTGCCAGATTGGATGAGAAGCGTCTGTGAACTGCCATCTTCAGGTCTCCACACAGATATTCTGTGGTGTTTAAGTCTGGGTTTGGCTCTGATGTGTCCTCATTGCAGTATGTGCTTCAGGTCATTGCTGGGCTGAATGATCAATCATTGCCCCAGTCTCAGGTGTTATAGACTGGATTTCACACAACAACCTCTCTGTATTTGGATGCATTCATCCTTTCCTTAATGTAAGTTTTAGATTTTTTATGAATTTGGATTTATAAGAATATATTTCCTTTGTCATTATTAGTTATTGAATGTAGATTGATGGACAAAAATTGTTTTGTCCATTGTTATAAATGGGGCAAAATGAGAAGGGGTCTGTTGGTTCACCTGTTGATGCCATAATCAAAGGTTTCTTTCATCCACCATGTTGCTATTAATATCACTCTCATCTGAAAATACAGCAGCTGATTAGTGTGTGTGTTTGTGTGTCTGCCAGTCAAAGCGGCTGGGATAATTTACTGCCCCTCCTACGCATAACAATAGACAGCATGAAAACCTCAGTGAGTCATACCTTTCTGTAGGAGAGCGAGCATCTCTCTCTCTCTCTCTCTCTCTCTCTCTCTCTCTCTCTGTCTGTCTGTCTGTCTGTCTGTCTGTCTGTCTGTCTGTATCTCTCTCTCTCTTTCTCTCTCTCTCGCCCTCTCTATCTATCTCTCTCTCTCTCTAATCATAGGCCCTATTGCCACTTAAGTTCCTTTGAATTCCCTGCACAAACAAACCCAAACATACAAACCTATATTTGCAGACACTATGCTCTTACCTACAGAGTGAAAATGCATTTACTTACACACACTATCACACACACCCTCGCCCAAAATGTGTTTCAGGCCCATTAACATTAGCAGCGAGAATAGTGGTTAGACAGTTTGTATATTCCAAATAAACATCCTGCTCTCATATCTTTATCACTGGCTTATACAGTATATATATATATCTTCATTTAGTTTTCATTAAATTCATGTTCACCAGCCTAAGCTTCTGTTCCTACATTAGGGTCGTCTTAGCTAAACTTGACAACATGAAGAAATTATGACTGAGAAAATACTTTATAATAGTAGCTATTATGAATACACTTGAATGTATTTCATAGTTGATATTGCTGTAATGCGATTGTTTGAACATGATCTAAATGATATGACATGAATGCAGCATTAGCAACAAGTAAGTTACCTTGTGTTGAGTTTTCTTCTCAAAATGATGATAATTGGCGAGATTCAGATTTATTTCTAATGTCTAAAATTATGTGGTTTGTAACTGGTTCATTTGTTAATCTAGAAAAGGAACAGTATTTGTGAGTCCACAGCTACTAAAGAAAAAAAATAATACTGTGAAGGATACTTCAGTCAGTGCAGATACATGAATTACACAGTATGCACACAGTATACTCACAGGCAAAGTTCATGAATTCCAACAGTGTAGCGCTGGTGCACAACAGTTGTGCACCCGATATGGCAATTGAAACATGTGACTGTGACCACTCGCCATAATATCTACCAGCTGCTCAACTCACCTGACTTAAAAATCATGGGTTTACTTTCTTGTGTGTGGCCCTTTGTCAGGCCTTCATTGCTTACATGTCCCCCACGCTACAAAATTTAACATACATTTAACCACATTGACGACCGTTGAGGGTAAGAAGTGTCCAGCACATTGCACTCAACCTTTTGACCATTGAGTTCATCATCCAGGAACTTCTTAGATCATTGAAGAAAGCAGTCTGTAGCCTTGTTAGCAGCTTTGTGAGGCTCTAATTTGGTGCAGTGCTACTTTTAGATAAATGCTAACAAGAGCATGGTAACATGCTGATATTTAGAAGGAACAACGAGCACCAAGTTCATGATCCTAGTTTCGGGTGTTATTATGCTAACAATCTCAGCTCAGGCTTTAAGGAATGGTGTTAGTTTTGAAAGTATTTAGTATAAAGTATGAGACAAATACATTTTTAACTAATGGCACAGAAAAGTCATAGATCATAGATATTGGAATTCATCCTGTAGAAACCATGACTATTTGTACAAAATCTTAGGCCAACCTGTGGTTTGACCCACGAGCAACATACCTTCTATAAATTCCCATGTCCAAAACTAGAACATTCTTTGAATACAATCAACTTTTTTTGTAGTGCAAACATTAAATAGAAATATCAATATTTAATGTAGCAGATTGGCCACTCTCATGCTGACCCAGTCGCATAGCTATGGTTTTTCTAAATCAGGGGCCATAAAGGAGCCACAATTTACAAAGGGACCAATTATTTGTCCAAATTCCATGCAACAAATGATGTAAGGCTGACTCCTCAGAGTGCTTCTAAGGGCTCCGTTCTAATCTGTCCCTGTGTTTGTGTATTTCCTTGAAGTGGAGTTGACTCTTTTAGATTTAACAAGACTGTTCATGCATGAAACTCTGCCAACAGGTTTATGCCTCAACAGCTTTGATGGAGGTTGAGATGTGACAGATTTTCCTTTTCATTCATCAGCAAGTGAACAGTCAGAGCAAGAAACACAGCAACGGGCGTTAATTTAATGCTGCGGGTTTACAAAGCAGCATGGAAAATATTAAAGCTCATATTCCTATGAGGGAATACAGTGTATATATTTATAAGCGCTTGTAAAAGTGAAAAATACATGATGTGGACTGTTGTCAAATTATTAACATTTTATGTTTCCCATCAAATTGTCTTCTCGCTCTCCTGTGTTTTTTCTGTCTTTTCATTTTAATGAACGCCCATCGAGTTCCCCCATGTGTAAGATATTTGGTATCGACTGCCTTGCCTATATGAATGTTGCTTATATAAGTTCTGTATGTACAGTTGCATAAGTGAGGGTAAGACGGTCTTATTTAATGTGTGTGTGTGTGTGTAGGACTTGGGCATGGAGTCAACATCCCTGGATGATGTGTTGTACCGCTACGCCAGCTTCAGAAACCTGGTTGACCCCATCACGCATGACCTGATTATCAGCCTAGCACGATATGTCCACTGCCCCAAGACGGTAAGACACACATTCATACTCTCAAAAGAAAAGCAGAGAATGCACTCCTGATTACACACTCACACACACAAACACACACACACACACACACACACACACACGTAGACTGATGTGATTCCCTGTGTTGCTACTATCAGATGAGCTCTGGGCTTATTTTGACCAACACTATTAGGTAACAGGAGAAGTTGCTGTTCATTCATGTATTCCTGTATGTCACTGAGGGAGCTAGAGAAAACGTGACAGCAGCCATGCTGGATGAAAAATGCATGGAGGAAGGAGTGAAGGAGATTAAGAGAAAAGACCTGATGTGTCGTTGCAGTGTTGTGCTTTCTATTGAGCTGCTGCTTTGCCCACTGCTGGCTCTGTTAATATGCTTGTTTTAAACCATTTGAATCTCTTCAGTGTCAAAGGTATTTTATATCTGAGAAACAATTTAACAGTTTCTAGGTCTTTCTTCCTGCCTCAAATGATGCAAATACTTTTTGTGGATAAGTTAATTGTTCTTATCTATACGTGAGTGATGTGTGTCTAAACACAGTTTTCCTCTGACCACACCTCATGAGTCACCGTCTTGAATTCTTAATTTGATGTATTTCCTGTGAGAACAGGATGCTGGTGATGCAGGCTTCTTCAGTATGATTTAAAGTAATTGGTTTAGAATTTGACAAATAGAAGAAAGAGAAGAAGCACATACAATGTTAATCTCAACAAAAACTATGATCAAAAAACCTTGTCAACCTTTAGTTCAAAATACACTTAGCTTTTAAAGGGGACATAGCATGCCCATTTTACCACAAGTTGATATGGTTCCTTGGGGTCTTAATGAAATGTCTGTAACATACTTTGGTCAAAATACCACAAGGATCATTTAAAACAGCACCCTTTTGGAGGTGGGGGGTGGTCCAAGGCCATGTAGGGAGACTTCCAGTGCAGGGAGACTTCCAGTGCCTTGTTACGACACAAAACATAGGAAGCTCAATCGAGTCACTCAAGAATGACGTTTCTGACTTAGAGGAACCATAACAAAACAAGTGTTTTTTTCCCAGAGTTTTGGGGTTGGTAGACATGCCAGATACCCACATTAACCTGTAGAAGCACTAACAAAGTGGAATTTGCATGCTATGTCCCCTTTAAATGCAAGATCTATGTGAAGCTAATCCATAATGTCTTCCTGATTAGTTGAAGAAATTGATTGATCTCGGGTCAATTTACAACACGACTCTGCTGCACTAATGAGCACCATTTTGCATCTAATAACATGATCTCTGAGCAACAGGTTTATGAAGGAAATTCAACTACAATCACACTGATAATGAGATTATTAGATTACGTTGCAAGGTCTCGAGCCTAAAGCACTTTATGACAATATATGTAGTGAATTGGCACTGTACAAATAAAATTGAATTGAATTGAATCAAGAAATTGCCAAAAAATATAAATATTTATATAACGTTAATATATATATATATATCCTCCCTTGTTCTGCTCCGTCCGTCCTCACACTGACACATTTGATCACTGTTCTCTTTCACTCTACTGACATGAAAGATATTTTCCTTTGATGGACTTACATTTAGTCTTATCTATGAATGTCATGCCTCCTTTTTCCAAAATCATCCGTGCAGTAGCACAGTTTATGCTACATGTAATTTGGACATTTGTTACCATTGAGTGTTTGCAGTTGTGCTTGTGTAGCTCAGCAACAGCAACTCCCTGTAATATAAATATTTAAGCATTACAACTTATAGGGCTGGGCGATAAAACAATATCACTAATCCCAATAGCAATGCAAATAAAATATTTATCGATATAATTATGAGGGATATCTACCTCAGATGTTTTACTGTTGATCAGTGTTTGTCATTCTCTGCTCATAAAGAGTTTAAAGCCACAATCTTCATTCAGGAGCAAAAATCAGTCTAAACTTATTTAAAAATATTAATATGACATTTATCGTGATAATTATTAATATCAACTGATATGATCATTTTTTTCTTGATTTACATTTTCACTGTACTGCCCAGCCTTACAACGTTTTCTTTTCTTTTAAATAACAACATTACAGCTTATTGTCAATAACCTCATGTAATAAGTCTGGAATTGTGGAAGGCATTGTTTTATTAAATGTGCAGTATTGAACATGGTTGCACAGATTTTGATATTGACTTAAACTTGCATCAAAAATGTATTAGTGCCCGAAGGGGAAGTTAAACACAATACTGACTTACAGTATTATCATCCTAAAGTGGACACGGCTCACATGTTAACAAATATGAGCCTGTAGATGGAGCAACATTACCTTTCTCTTGACATCATGTTCGTGGTCACCATATGTAAATCCAACATTCACTCTCACATTTTCCCACTTTCCTCTAAATCTAACCACTAGCTAGTTCAGCCTCTTGGTGCTGTGCAAATCGGGTACAGTGATTTTTATCAGAGAAATAGTTAAGTTGCAGGCTATAAAACCCTTTTACATCATTCAAAGTCATATACATTTTCTATCTGCTAAGTCAAAAACAGCCATAGGGCCTGAGCCTCCTGTACACTCCTCCCTTTTTTTTAATACATAAATCATCTATGTCGCCAAGTATCATGCAACCTTCCTGCCCACAGGCTACTTTGACTCAAATTGGTCCCGCAGAACCGGAGCCATTGTTACCATGGATACAGCTGTGTTTAAAGCCGATCAGGAAGCCTGTGGGTAAGGGGCATGACATTTCCGACACTGACCAATTAGAATAAACTGGGCTTTCTCTGAGCTGGGCCAAGAGCTGAAATGGAGCGTTGGAGGGAGAAAAGAGAAGCTGCAACGTTCTTGGTATGATTTACATTGCCATGAACATGGTTTAGAATACCAGGCAATATCAGAGATTTATTACAGATATTTCACTCTTGGTGTTAAGTCCAGAATTGTTCATTTATTCTAATAAAAATTATAGTAACTTGAATTTATACAGCGCCTTTCAAGAGACCCAAGGTTGCTTTACAGGTGTTTCTGGTCACTAGGGACTATAGAGTCAAAATTACTTTGAAATCAAATGATGGTATAGTACAGTGAGTGAAGTATAAAGTACTGACTGAATAAAAGTGGATTTTAATTTAAATTTCTAAAGTTACATAAGTCATCTTTTCATCCTTACATTACATTCAATACTTCAGCCCTGGGGACGTCAAAGCCATACATACACACTGGTTTACGCCGTCCCTCCATGCAGCGAATTTCCATTAAGCACAAATGGTGCTTTCAGGGACACCTCACATGCAGCACACATACAGGAGCATGCTCTGGCCCTGGGCAGCTGATACCATTGCATTTGTGTAGAGGAGACATTTTTCAAGGATGTTGTTTTCCCCGCAAACACAACATTCACAGTGTCTTCTGCACAGTTTCCTTCACCTCCATCTGCACTGTGTTGTTTCATATAGGTTTGAATGTGGAGAGGGCCATGGTTTTACATAGCCCTCATAACTGTTTTTTGTTACAGACACAGCACATGTTTTGGATATTAACAAACACTGTGTCCTCTTTCAGTCTCTTATGTTCCAGGGGTTTTTCACAAACTCAAAATTGGGACCCAGGTCATTGTTGACATGTGATCCGGTTAGTTTTGGTTTCAGATTGTAATTTAGGGAGAGTACGTCCTGTCATCATCACCTACATGGGCTGCATCTACCTACCAGGGTCGGCGATTGGCTAAATCCATTTTTTTGGGTGGTGATGGTTTGGGCGATTTTGTCATTTTATTTTGCAAACACAATGGTCTGCCTGCTCGAAAATTCATTCAACTCTATAAATAATAAAGAGAAAGATAAATAACTGACAGTACACATTATATATATTCATTCATTCATTCCGTCCATCCTGACTCTGCTTGCTCACTTTTCTCTGGGCGTATACAGTTTATCGCCAATCAACAGTTGTTGGACAAACTGTAGCCAATTGGGAAAATAATTTCCCAACCCTACCTATACGTTACATTTATTTGATGGACTTGTATCTGAGGTGGGCGTGTTGTAACTTTTTCAAGTTCATAGAAAAAGAGTTGTCTTTTCATTTAAATGGAGAAAATGTATGAACTGTTTACTCTGTTGCTACTGAAATATCATTATGGTTTTTACTTCCTGCAAAATGACAGTGCTCATCTTTCAAACATCATATCATTGTAGGCAAAGACTGCAGCCAATGCTACGAGATGCTTCTTTTTCTTCTTCTATTGTTTAATGCTGTCGCAACTTCCTGCAGTTGGCCCGAGGGTTCAAACTATCAAAAAAGTGTTTCCACACTGCAAACAAACCTGTTTAGCTAGGAGACAGGATTAATCAATAGAGAGGTCATGTTTATTAGATAGTTGTAGTGATGCATAAATAAATAAGTAATTGTTGATTACAGCTCTATACCATCCATCATCAGCGAGATGAAAATAGAAAGAGACTATAAGTTAATATAGGCACAAAGGCCATGTATATACGTTTTATAAAATATTAAGATTCAAAATATTTTATATTCAATATCTATTTAAACACATGTATGTTTTCAATTTAGTTTACAGTATTACACTGAGAGCGTAAACCAGTGACATGCTGGTAAAACACACTCCTGCACACTCGTGTTATTAGATTACACTCAATCCAATAGGTTCTTCCCATAGACAGCTGATCATTTCTATCGATCAATTCTTCAGTGGTCATACAATCAATGAAACTAAATCTTATCCATCAAATCAAGGTAGACTATGATGACTTTAAGTTTTAGATCAATATTAAGAAGTCACTATATAGGCCTTAATGTACTGTCTTCCACTGGAGTGGATTTCACACAGCAGCAATGAGAAAACATTTACTGTGAAACACAAAAGTATAAAGTGTGAAGATTGTACTGGATGGTGCACACACAGCCACAGGTTGTTTTTATAGGCTAATACAGAGTTGTGTGAAAAGTCTGACCTCTGTGAACCTACATGAAAAACAGATTTAGGTTGGAGCCATTCAACAGTGCAGCTTTTCCACACAGCCACAGAGCCATGCTGAGAGCCACTGGGGTCAGAGGTCGGCAACAGTCACGGTGCAGGATGACACTAGTGGTTTTCTGTACAACAGAGCAGCATTGGACGAACTGTTGTTTACTTCAGTGATGTGTTTACTGGTTTGTGTAAACTGTAGGAAGTACCTGTCACCTGCAGGTCTTCATCCAACCAGGTCACTATTGCTGTGTCCTCTTTTACCATAGCTCCCTGCAACATCCAATACTGATCCACTGAGTCAAAATACTGTATATCTGCAGTAGCATCATGTTGAGACACATTTACAATGGGCAGTTGCATTAAATAGCTAAACAATAAATACCTACCAGGAAAAGAAACAATAAAAGAAAAAAATAATGAGAAGTTTGGGGATGGATCTTGATAAAAAAGAATAAAAAGGAAAAGCAGAGCGAGAGAGAGAAAAAAGGGTGTGAAATGTAACATGGCCCATAGCCAGACTCGGCTGTTTGGGTTAATGTGTAATGAATAATAACCACCTCCCCACAGTTCACCCCAAACAGTCATTTATATTTCAATCATTCCCAACATTGCATCCAATTTTTTTTTTGTTTTCTCTGTGGAAATAGGCTTTCAAAGAACAACTTTCCTGGCACAAACACACACACATACACACACACACACACACACACACACACACACACACACACACACACACACACGCATGCATAAACTGAAAATGGGTGGTACTGAGACTTTTTTCACGGTTGGCAGGGCCACACTACACTAATTAAATCTATAAATTGTTTCAAATTTCATCACTATCATATAAGTGTCAATTAAATTGGTGAAGATATTTGCATTGAGCTCATAGTGAGTAGAGGAGTTGTCCTGCAGAAAACTTGTTTTATTGTGAGCTTTAAAAGCTCTTGCTCCTGCTCATCTGTAAATCCAGTAGAAATCTAAAAATACAACCATACAATACATTAGATTCAAAAAGGGTACCAAAAATTACAGTAAAAATAACACGTCGACAATTTTTTGAGGATTACTTTTGGATTGGCTCCCGATTTGTTTTACATTATCTCACAATAGTTTCCTGTTCCTTTTTTATTCTGAACATGTCTGTTATTGGGGAAAACAAGAAATGACCATGTGTGTGACGAGGGTCAGACTGAAAGGATTCAGAAGGAATAGAAAACATATTAGGAGGTAACGCAAAACAATTTATAAAGCAAAGGAAGCGCAAATGAAATCCTCAAACAATTCTCGCTGTGACCCTTGTTGGGCTCCCTAGCATTAGAGTCACAAGACTTTCTAATATTCCAACTCTGTCATTGAGCCATTTAAATAGAAAGGACAAAAAAATAAAGGGTTAGGGTTTTCAACAATAACAATGTAACACAAAAGCGAATCATTCTCACCTTTGTAAAGCTACAATTTTAAGAGCTTATTGAGCTGCACCAAATCGTGTGGTAAAATAAAGGGAGTGCTGAGTGTATATTTACTGTAAATGGGGAGTGATTTCACATTCAGTTTAGATAATTGTGTAATTCCTGTCATGGCTTCACAATAAAAGTCTCTTTGTGGTTCAGAACTTATGTAAAGCAGTGGCAGAAGGAAAGTCATAGTTTTCTGTTTGGATCATTGGAACTCTCTCTTCACCTGCCTGAGCCAACAGAGTCCAGTTACATTAGGGCTCCTCCAGACTCAGAGAGTACTGTTGGGGATCGGGTCCAGACAAAGGAATGATGAGGCCTACAAGGGCCTTTAAGAGCCTGCCTCGAGTTGTTTCCTGCTGTGAGGCCGAAGAGCACCCAGAATCCTTTTGGGGCCTCCATGTTTTGTTAACGGCCGCCCGAGTTCAAACTCCGGCCTTCCATTGGCTGAGAGCCAACAGACCCCACGGCCCCCCCTGGAGGGAGGCCGGACACCGCGCGAATCAGCTGTTCTAGAGGCCACGAACACAAATTCACTTGTCTTCCCGGAACGCGCCGCTCGCGCATCAACGAACCGTGGACCAGCAACAAGTAAGAGGCTTATGTCTGGGCAGAGACTAGTTTAAACATTAGCGTGTTATTATTTGAGTGTATATTTCTGTAGGACCGCCGAGTCCCTTTGTTTTGTGCCAGCATGTCGTGACGAATCTGCGTTTCCGGCCACATCGCGGCACTGTTTACCGTTAGACCAATTTTGCGGAGATTTTCACCCATTAAAAGATCGGTAAACAGCTGGACGGATCTTAGTTCGTCCGCTTGGGTACCGAGTGGTAAAGTCCCCGCAAAGTTGTCTCTGGCGGTGTTTGAGATCTCCTCTGATCATTCTTTGCATGTTTCCTTTTCTCTCTCTCTCTCTTTTCTCCTAAACCCGCCTGCACACACGTTCCGACCTGCATCCACATAATTCACGTGTTATACCCGTTCGGGGACTTAGATAGTGCGATCGCATCTCGACGCCATTCGGCGCTTTGAACCACGAGATAGACCAAAGCATCCCTTTGTTCTCCATTTCCTGTTGGTCAAACCACGAGTTTATACCACCATCTTGAATTCGATCCTACGTCAAATCACGTGGTTAGACCGCCATCTTGAATTCAGTAACACGACACCACGTGGTTAGACCGCCATCTTGAATTCAGTAATACGACGTCATCCCCCGTGACTTCATACGCCATCTTGACTCCCCCTTCTCTCTCACACACAAACACACACACACACACACACACACACACACACACACACACACATACAGGTATTGCATGTGTGTTATACATCGTGTTAAGTGCTAGTGTTGTGATCTTTGATATAGTGGATTATTGTTGGGATAATAGTCATTAATTAACATTGATGTTATTATCTTTAATAAATTCTATTGTATTTAAAGTACCGGTATTTTGTGATTATTTGTGCATATGTATGTGAATACAGCTGGAACATGATAGCCAGTGCTTGAACTTAAACCTTCACTGTTCATTTTATAATCATTAATAGTAAATATTGAGATTTTATGAGACTGATCTTTACAGATTGATTGTTGGTCCCTGATACCAGGGTGGTGCCCCGTCTTTAGAAATTATAATTACAGATTTTATTATTCTTAATTGATCATTTTATCGTTTTTAATTAATAATTTCATTATTCTTAATCGATAACTTTATCGTTTTTAATTAATAAAATTATGATTTTAATAAATAATTTTATTATTTTAATAATCATATTTTATGATTTTAATAATTAGCCAACATCAAGTCTACCTACTATTGCACAACAGTCCATTACTCTGATTTTAGCTTCTCCTCATTGGGTTCAAGTAACATTTATAATTCATTTTCTTGGTTTTATTGCTGACTTTTAAAGGCCCATTCTTAACTTGCACCTACATTTAGGATTTTTTTAAACCTTGTGTGCCCGGTCGTAACCTGAAGTCCTCAGCGAAGGCCCTATACTCGCCATAACACAGTCTTTTCTGTCAGGGCTCCAACTCCTCCCTGCAGATCCGCCCGTCAAACTCCTTATCCCCTTTTAAATCTCTCATAAAGACACATTTTTATAGTTAAGCTTTCTCATGGTTCTGAGCTTATCGCCTATCTTAATCATTTCATAATTTTTTTTATTTGATCTTGTTTTTACTCTTTTCTCATCACATTTTTTATTTCTTCATCTGTGCTCTATTGCTGTGTGGTCTTTCAGTTTCTTATTATTTTCCCTCAATTTATAATTTTTTACTTGTAAACCAGCTCGAAGTTTTAAAAGGTGGTATATAAATAAAGTGTATTATTATTATTATGATTATTATTATGATTATTATTATGATTATTATTATGCAGGAGATACCTAAATGCTGACTTCCTCTGAAGTCTCCTGTATGACCACACTTGTTGAATCCCTTTCATTTTACAGGAAGATCTGTTGAAAAGGGGCAGAAGCCAAGTCAGAGCTAAAATGGTTCGTTTTTGTCGAGAAGATTCCAGCTCTCACACACACACACACACACACACACACACACACACACACACACAGCAGCCTACATACTGTAGAGTGAGTGAAAGGTCTATTCACTGCTGTGTGACTCAAGCTAAGCAGGGTGGCTTGTGAATCTATACTTACACCAGCTAAAAGCTTTGCTGCTTTGTCACTGCAGCTGATGTGATTCTCTCTCTGTCTTCTCTGTTATTCTCTCTCTGCAGCTCCCTTTGTTTCACCTCTTCATTCTTTTCATTTCATACCTCCCCTTATCTGCAGCTGTGAATTGTGATCCATGCATCCATCCATCTGTCAATGTCGCCACCCTTTTCCATTTTTATGCCTCTGCGCCATGCAGCGACTGACAGTGGCTGGAGGCATTATGTTTTAGGGTTGTCCGTCCGTCCCATTCTCAAGAATGGGAAAAGGGAATTTCCTTAAATTTGGTACAAATATTCCCTTGGACTCAAGGATGATCTGATTAGATTTTGGTGGTTAAAGGTCAAGGTCACTGTGACCACAAGCTCTGGGTAGTGACTGAAAGAATGAGATTGCGACAGAAATACGTTTTCTAAAGAATTGAGAGGAGTTCGGCCATTCGAAGGGAGCTCCCAGTAGAACCGCTGCCCCTTTACATTGTATGGGGAAGATCATCAGAAGATCCTGACCTTTGGCTTAGAAACAACCTCAACAAGAGGGGGAGGAACGAGCCAAATGTATAAAGAGAAAGAACAGCTTCCCATCAAACAACCTGTGTCTTGTGCACCATGCTCTGAGCATTAAAGTGTGACAATACCGTGAGAGATTTGTGTCTCGTTCCTCGTTGTCAGAGGATGCAGAATTGCCATGACAACTTCCACACGTGACCAGAGATTAATCCGTAAAACACAATCTTACTTACTGGAGATGATTTTGGTAAGGAGCACTAAGGGAGAACATGCAGGAGACCAGAGCTGGACAAAAGCCCAGCAGCAGAGAGGACAGAAACGTCATAAATACATCGGACAATAATCTGCTCTTTTCACACATCTGCTCAATTTACATTTCAAAGACTTTGTACCAGGGAGCTGGCAAGTTAAAGTCTTTAATGTCTGGTTGAACTGACTCTGACATTTCCTTTCACACGTCCAGCTGCTCGGGGTGATATGAAGTTCAGGGTGGATGTGCATGTGAAACGTGTGTGTGTATGTTTGATGTGTGCTGATAAGACCATTCATTAAACATTAGATAACAGTCAGTCACTACCATCCAACACTAAATACACATGTAACCGTCCAATTGCAATTATAACCTGCATTTTTTATTATCTCTATCTCTTACGTTTTTAGTTAGGGTTAAGTCATAAATATCAGATACAGCCAACAACATGTAAAAAAGATACATGGGTGTTTAGTTTGAGTCTGGTTATGAAGAGGAACATTCAGAGATTTAATTTAAAGTAGATTTGTTTATGACTTACATATTAACCATGACCAATACAATTTAACCGCATGGCTTTCATCTGGACCTTCGTCACAGTGAATGTCATGCAGAAAGTAAGGATGTGTAGGTTGGGGTATTAGATGGACGTGCAAGGTGTCGGACCACAGTTTGCATTCCAACATATGCAAAAAAACATATTGACTATCATCATCATCCAAGGGTTTGTAGAATCACCCAATTTGAACTAGTCTGGTGATAGAGGTCATGTGATTACAAATAAGAAATTGAAATATGTGTGAATTACATCTTAAGGAATTTAAGTCTCAAAATATCATTAGGATCAAACACAGCGAGTTATAAAACATCTCTGTGTAACACTGTCAAGCAACAGGTGCCACATATATCTTCTCATGTGTGTTCAGGTACACCATGAAGGGATGTGGAGGGTCTCACAAGACCAGTGGTCGAGGTTTAGGACTTGATAAGCACTAGGCTTTATAAAAGTAAGTCCATTTACCATTATCTTACCTCATAGCTTACTTACTTTGAATCAATAGATGCCTTTTTAATGACATTGGAAATTTGGCTTTCTTTCATTATATTAAGTTAAAAATGAAGATTAAGTGAATAAAACTAGACTGTCACTCAGTAGAGTCTATCCCTCCTCCAACAGTCTCCTTATGAAACCATATTTAATTTTCATTTGGATTTGCACCAAATTGCACACCCTCATAAATATTCTCATGTCTTCTGATCAAGATCCATGAATTAGTTCTTGGAAAATGTATTGAAAATGCCAAAAAACGCTCTCGCAATGTTAAAGAATGTGATAAATAACTCCAGGATCTGCCTCTGTGTCTGGATCTGCGCCAAAATGTAATGGCTTCTTTCTTGGCCCATGTCCCACCCTTCCACCAAGTTTCATGGAAATCTGTCAAGTAGTTTCTGCATAATCCTGATGAAAAACAACCTTTTTGACGAATAATAAATCTGAACATAGCTACATCAGAAATCATGAGTAAAGGGAAAACATTATTTAAGTGATTATTATTAATGGACATTTATTATATTTGTGATGTAGGAATAAGGTTGCATGTGAGTTGTGCTATCTGACAAAGACAGAATGACTCATAACACACAACGTGATATGCAGCATGTTGACAGTAGCTAATTACAGTTAATGAAAAAAAAAGCCAGCAAGTCTATAACTGTTATTGAATGTCTTTTATTGACCAGGGCATATAATGTCTAACAGTACGTGAGTGGATGAGAAACTACACACACCTTTTATAATGTCACATTATAAAAGGTGTGTGTAGTCACAATTCAGTTTGTCGCAGTCTGCAATTACATTTATAAATCTGAGACAGATTTGGTCGTAACCTGGAATCATCTCAAAGTGCGGTTGGTTTTTGTGCCTTATCTGTGTTTCTCTCCGTCTTTATCGTTAGTCTCAGAACTAATATTGACATTTCACCTGAATGGTTGAGTTGGACCCGATGAGGTTTCTTTATCAAAAGAGACAGATCTCATTTACGGGAGGAGATGTGAAGATTTTGGATGAATAGATGACAAAATGCAATTTAAATTGAACTGGATCTCCACCACAGCCCACGTGAGAGACATCTACCCAAAGAAGACGCTGTGTTTGTCTGTGTGTTGCCCTGTCTAGGTGTTTGGCACCAAAGCAGAAGTGATTTATGACTAATCGATAGCTTGCCAGTATTGCTCATTAAACAAGCACACACACACACACACACACACACACACACAGCTTCTCCTCCCCTCTTTGCTGTCTGTGTCTCTGATCCATGTCAAAGTGCTAAATGATGTGAGGATGGTCTGAGGATAACAAATGGAGGCGAACATAGAAGGAGACAGACAAACAGTGGACAAATGTGCTCCTGTCTCTCATTTACCAAAGCTTTCATTAACCCTCGACGTTTTAACACTTTCATGCCCAAATCATTTTTTTGATTTTCTGAAAATTCTTCCCATTTAGCTGTTTTGAAGGAACTGTACACTGACACAACACCGACAGTGTGACATTGACTGATAACAAAGCTCTACAGTAAAACTCTAGATATTTTACTGACTGAACCATCAGGAGGGGGAGGAGATTCGCTGACAGGTCGTCTGTCTCCAAGATAAAACACAACCTCGTACTGACCAAGATGCTCTTGATGACAAAGGCTTATTGTTTTGTTGATTTCAATGTTCACAAGCTCCGACACTGCAGCTGCTTTTCGTATTAGACTTTGAAATAGGTTCTGTTGACAAAACTACATTTTTTTTAGTCGCATTCACAATCGTGTGGTCTGGACTTTCAGATTTTCAGTTAAGTCTGAACCAAAATGAAACGTGTTAAATGTGCTTCAGACCAACAGAACAAAAATTGGTGAGGTGAGGTGATCTGGGTCCTTGTTTGCAGTGTGAAAAGATTTGTCTGGATAGTTTACACTAATCGACAAATGGCAGGGAGTTGAGGCAGCATTAAACAATAGAAGAAGAAAAAGAAGCAGAAGCCTTACAGGCCTCTCCAGAAATGCAGTTGCTCAGGTTTGCAGGATCTTCACCTTCACAAGGACGTACTGCGCCTGAAGTTGGAGATGCTGGTAGTAAAACCATATTGATATTATAGTGGCAACACAAATTTAAAGAAATTAACCAGTTCATTCATTTTCTCAGTTCAAAAGTTTTAGTGCGCTACCTGAATTACAAATGTAAAAAAAATTACAAAGACATGAAGCTTGATTCAGACATTGGTCGTAGCTCTCAGGTGGGGAGAAGAAGATTGATAAGAACAAAAGGTACTTTTCGGAATCAAGGATTTTTTTTTTTTTTAAACATCAAGGTTATTTTACCTCTGATGTAATGTCAACAGTAGTCTTGATGATACGCATGTTCTCTGAACATTAAAGAATAAATTGTATATTTTTTAATGTTCAAATTGTTGAGTTGTACATGTGTGAAAGGCAAACTGCAGAGAATATCCCGACCCAATTTTCCGGACTTCATCTGGAGTTCATGTCTGAATACAGCTAAAATGTTCCCTTACTGCATCTAGACATAACTCTCAGTCAGCTGTCTGCCAGGTCTTCCCCTGGACCTCCTGACTGATGAGACGAGAGCAATATGATCGAATTGTCCAAACAATTCATCTCCACAAGAGAGGAACAGTTTACTAGCAAATTACCCGAGCATGTAGACTCACGTAATGGTGCCATTTGTTGTGTGCAAACAAACCTTATCAGCAGCCTGTAGCCTGAGGGGAAGGAGTAGACAGATAAATAAGAGAGAGGAGAGGGAGATGGACGAAGAGGATGAGAGGAGAATGAGGTTATCAGTTCTCTAGAGACTGTAAAGATTCATAGATACGTTCTTTGTCAGTAATGTAACGAGAGAGAGAGAGAGAGAGAGAGAGAGAGAGAGATCAGAACTACAGAAAAAGATGACAAGAAGACAAAAAGCCAAGCTAGGGAGAAATGGAGAGAGTGAAAGAGGGAGCAGAAAAAGGAATGGGAAGAGAGAGAGAGCTGGATGCAGTGAAATGTAGAAAATGCCACAATGAAGCCACGAGGCTGAGGCCAGATGCTGCAGCTGTTGTTCTCATCGACCCAACGCACGCTCTCATTCATTTCAGCACAATTCAATTCTTGCAGCTTTATTGACATGATAAGACCACTCCTGCTGTACATTACCAAGAGTGTCGGTAAAAAGCACAACATCAATAAGTCTCAACTCAGACCCCACAGATAAACAAGAGCCAGAGCGGTTTATAGATAATTGTTTTTGTCTAAAAGAATAAAATGCTTTAAAAACATCAGACATTGATTAGGTATTGACCTTTACAATATGACCGGTGCAAACTAGAAATCAAAATGTTTCATCGTACATGTAGAGTAATAAAATACCTCTGTGTAATGAAAACCTTGCAACTCCAAAATGTCAATGCTTTTAAAAGTAGGCCACCGTATTTTTAGCTTTTAGCTTCGGTGTGCATATTTGAGTATGGAGTAACCCTATGTCCTCTAAAAGGTTTTCATCAGACAAGGAGTCACGGGACTGTGTCAACCTGTAAAAGACAACTGGAACTGTCAAACAGCAGAAGGATATCGTACATATGACAGGAATTTGTGTAAGTGCAGGTGTCAGGATTCTTTTTTTAAGGAATAGATAAATTAGTAAAAGGATGAGAATGTGTAATACAAAGGTGAATATGTGTGGTCATCCTATGACAGTGGTTCCCTTATGTTTATTTTGCAGCCGCTGCTTCAGTATCAGGGCAGACGCACATTATGAATCTGGTATCTTTTTACTGTGCCGTATTACCCTGCCGCATGTCTTCCCTCCTCCGCTGACCTGCGCTCATTTTACACGTTAGCAATAAACACTAGTCAGAAGTCTTTCGGACCGGAACAGTACTGTACTTTGTGTTTCTTTGATTCGCTCGATAGTTTATGAGACACGTATTTAAACACATTGAAAAAAAACATTTTGCGCCTACTCAGTTGACATAACACGAAACGTGACGTGCACAGTCAGGACATCAGGGTTAAAGTGACCGGAACAATCTGGATTCATCATCCGACATCATCGGATAATAACTAAATAAATTTGATCGTTTTTGGAAGCGGCAGAGACGAGCAGACACACACACACTCCTGCAGACAGGAGAGAAATTTGGATACAGTGTACATAATGTGCAAAGTATAGAGAATGGAGATGTGTTTTGACAAATCAGTGTAATGAACAGTACATTAGTTATGTTTATTAGTTATGAGGAAACAATAAAATAAAATACAAATGAATGTGTGTTTCCATCCAGTACCATTATGCAAATCCTGGAGTTGGTATTTCAAAATAAACCACTGCTGACAGTAATTTTCAGGTCAAGATCCATTAGCATTAAACAATTAGAGAAGAAGTTCCATTTGGTTGTCAGAGCAACAGATTATTTCAGTGTTGGACACAAGACATGTGAAAGTCAGTCAGAACAGTGAAGTTGAAGACTGTGAAACCAAAACATTCAGCTGAGTGATGCTAAAACTCAGATAAGTGATCTTTTCATGGGTTTGTATCTGTGAGTGACACCTTTCACATCACACAGTCATTTCAGGAGCTGATGATATTAATCGATTATTGCACCTTTAATTATTGATAAATATGTTTAATATTAATTCAAATGAAGACGTTACAGCAGTGGAGCTGAGGATTTAGATAAGTAAAGAGAAAATGTGAAAAATTATGAAAATGAGTTATTTCACTCTGAATCTACAAATGTGAGTTTACACCACAAACAGTGTGTGTCCTCTGAAACGTCTAAGCACATGGATACATTTACAAGAACAAGTACAAGAACATCTTCACAGTCTCTCTACGGGAATCATTATCACTTCATATGATTTGAAAAATGAAAAAAATCATTTGGCAGCAAAGGAAGTCAAAGAACTTTTCTCTGCTTCCATTTGAGTGTCAAATCACTGACTTTCACAAACACTGTGTGCAAGAAATTTGTTTTTCTGCTTCAGTATCCAACTTCTGCCCTTCTTTATTTTAAAGAGTAAACACACACACACACACACACACACACACACAGGCACACTGTCCTGAACAAACACTGACCTGGTAACTCACTGTTAAATGTCTTTGTTATCACTTCTTCTCTTCACCGTCGGTTTTAGACTGGATACAGGGGACCTGTATGGTTGGAAGCCTCACTCTAACACACACACACACACACACACACACACACACACACACACACACACACACACACACACACACACACACACACACACACACACACACACACACAGCACACACACAGCGCACATACATACATACACTTTGTTAGTAACCTGGTAGCTGTTCCTGAAATGTGCTTCCTTATTAATTATTCCCTGTGTTTCTCTATTTCTCGATGCTTTAGTACACCTTTATTATACCAATAGATGTAGTTTCACATGTCAGTCATCTGAGCTGCTAATTTCATTTTGTGAAAATCGTTTACATGCTTTGTATAGAACATCTTTCATTGACTGCGCTGATGCTATGTTTCAGTGCATTACATTGTGTGTCAATGTACAGTTCAGACACTCAAAGTGAATGCAATAAAGAACATTAGGTGGCAAATAGAGAGCAATTGTGGACATCGCTTATCAACACACCATGTGGTGCTGAATCCCCCGGCCTCTCTGTCGTCTGTTTATTTGTGTCCTGTTGTTGTGACAGAAACCTGATGTTGACAGAAGGTGTGTTTGCAGTTCTTTGCTCCGTTGGTCCTCAAATCCTTTAATCACTGTATATCCCTGTGTCAGTCTCCTGTGAATTGGTGCTGCAACACTTCACTGACCAACATGACAGCCACCCATCATTGCGTACAACTGTTTCTATTGGAAAGCTTTTTACTGACAGTGTAAAGATCATATAACTGTTACTAACAATGGAGTATTAGGTCTATATTGAAGAAAGTAATCTGAGATTTTGAGAATTTAGTTGTAATATGAGAATAAAGTTGTAATATGAGAATAAAGCTGTAATATGAGAATAAAGCTATAATATTAGGAGAATAAAGTTGTAATATGAGAATAAAGTTGTAAGATTATGAGAATATAGTCATGATTTTAAAGGGAGAATATCAAAAGAACAGACTGTCGACTGTCATAATCTCCACAAAGAAAATTTGCCAACATGACCCTTATACTCCGCCTTAGTTACACACACTTTGCTGTATATGAAATACATACCTGCATGGTTGGATGTTCTGTTTAGAAAGCATTAAACATGACTCAAATTATTACTTATTAAATCAATTACATCAGTTATTGCTGCATTCAATTTATTTGTACCAGTGTTATGGTGCATGCTTATTCTCACTAATACATCAAAAATCTAATTGACACAGACAGTGTGAACTGGTGCTTCACATTATTTTACTGATCATTTCCAATGGTACTGAAATATGTGTCGACCCTGTGCAGGTCACATCGGGACACTTGTTGACTTGAGTTAACATGTACTTGTATTGGAACATTTCCACAGCCATTCCAACTTGTTCCTGGATACACCACAGTGTCAAAGATGCAGTCGCAGATTTAGAGCTCTGTGGTTCATGCCATCAGAACAATCTAACAGATACACTCTTACCACCTTATCACTATATGTGGTTTTTGATCAAATGTTAGCAGCCACCTAGTTTCACATCCAGCAGTCAAATAGCATCCATTGAAGTTCATGTCTTGGCCGTCTGTGTTGCTTGGTCTCCTTGAAAAGGTTAGTTTGCCCCTTTGTATGCTAACTAGCTAGCATACATTGGGTTAATCAGAGCTTTTTCCTCTAAAAACAGCTGCAGCTGGAAACAATGTCACCTGACAAATGTTTATTGTCCTCAAACTCTGGTTTATTTCTCCTGAGAAACATAACTTGGACTATATCATAGACTCAGTAGGTGATTTGTACAGGGATGAGAAGGGAAGGCAGCTATTCTTTTTTAACCAAAACGACCAAAACATCATACCCCTTAAAGCTAGGGTTGGTAATCCTGGGTTGGCAGGGACACACTCCCAAGTAATATTCACAAGTTTGGAGTAAATCTGCCCATGCATTGCATTGTTACCTACTGTATAGACTATATACATAGATTCCAATAATCTATAACATAATGTATAATAAAAAAACATCATGGTCAATATTCTAGATGTTCAACTTGTTGCTCAGTGCCAACAAAAACGAGAGCCTACAACAAATTCCAATCAAACAACAACATTGGATCAGTTTGAAACCTGAAAAACTTGAGAAAGAAATTTCCTTGGGGAAGATGACGTGGTTCAGTCTATAAGTTAATCAATTTATTGTTGAATCCCTTGCTTTTTTTCCTCATGAGCACACTAACATGATGATTATTCAGAGTGTACTACACTCTGAATAATAGATTTAATGTATAGTGTGAAAACAGGACACCTCTGTAAACTTGTTACCACATGTGCTAATCAGATGTGTTTATAAAAAGCTACTTTGGCTGCCGAGCTAACGAGCCCAACGTGGCACCCGTCAGATGTAGACGAACGGCGGAAAATCACTTCTCAGGCCGACACAGGAATGAATCATTTGCCCTGTTGGTTTTTCTCATCACTTCACAGTAATTGAGCTGATAGTTTGTCTTTCTGTCTGTGTGTATTTGTCCAATAGGAGGGCGACTCTCTTGGGGCGATGGAAAAGGTCTGTCGTCAGCTGACCTATCATCTCAGCCCCCACTCACAGTGGAGGAGACAGGGCCTGCTCAAGAGGAAACCTCAGGCCTGGTGAGTGCATGTGTGTGTGTGTGTGTGTGTGTGTGTGTGTGTGTGTGTGTGTGTGTGTGTGTGTGTGTGTGTGTGTGTGTGTGTGTGTGTGTGTGTGTGTGTGTGTGTGTGTGTGTGTTAACATCCCAGTGTGTCATCAGTATGTCATCATCTGCTGCCCCTTTGGATGCCATGGAAAAATCCACTGATGTCACGCTCTCTTAATTTTCTCGCTCTCACCAATTGTTGGAGATGAAACCACCTCCGTCTGTGTCACGTTCACTGTCAAAATTTTAATGTTGCTTGATGAGTCTGCATTTGAAGTTGAGCTGTGTTCACTTTGCACTGCAGCAGTTAGCTCTCTCTCCAGTCTTCTTCTTTGCACCTCCATTAAGTAGATTCATGTTGAGTATCTGCAGCCAAATGAAAATGGAGATTTGGACAGATTTGATAAATACAGCAACGTTACACAATATGCAAATCATCCATCAAAAGCAACTACTGTATAAACAGCTAATCCACACATTTCTCCAGTACTTTAAAGTTCAGACAGCTAAAAATTACCTTCGGATTTTTGAAAGCTATTCTCAAAGTGAAATATTTCACATATGCAAAACATTACCTTTAACTTACAGTGCTGATGAAAGAGTATTTTAATAGTATTTTGGCAAAATCTTACAGTTGCTAATGTTGCATCCACAGGTCACTTAAGACATTTCAAACACAACCAGCTTTTCTGTGAGAATTTTCAAAACCCAGATTTACATGGGCCATTACATTGGAATGGAAATACATTCGGTTAGCACATTTAAATTTAGAGGTATAGAAATGAAAGAGAGATAATATCACATGTTGGCACTGTAGGTTTACCATCACTCAACTGTTGTTATATTCACTCCCTTATTAGACTGTTGAAGTGCTCTGTATCTGTATGATGATATTTCTTAGTCCGTTTTTCAGAGATTGAACTCCGGAGGATGTCCGCACAATTGGGTTCGGACTAACTCTGCAGTTTGCCTTTCAAATATACAACGCAACAGGAGATTCTCCGCTCAGACAGAAATCTCTGGAGCGTTCATGTACAGTAAGGGGGGGTGCAGCAGACAGAGGCAGGATGTGACGTATTCATTCTGCTGCAGAGATCACATGGCTTTGTTTACATTAAAACGTCACCAGCGTCGGCTCTTATCAGCAAAAACTCTTTGTCATCCTGAGATATTTCTTTTCTTTTTGTTTTTTCATTTTTACATCTGTCACGTGTTGGAAATGTCATCAACACGCCCACTTGCTCTGGATGATCTCCTGTTGTTTTTCTATAGTGTCTCACATGAGCTCATTCATGAGTTCAGTACATTAGAAAGGTGACCATTTGGAGCTTTTATTGTCTTTACCTTGAGTCATGGTGGCACAATGTGGTCCTGGAGACTACTGTCGCAGAAACTACCACAGGGGTGGTGTGAGTCCTCTGACAGTTTTGTGCAACTGACATTCTGAAGCACAAATTTATGTAATTTCCTATAATTCTGTAAAACTACAAATTGCAGCAAGATTTGAGAAGCTAGATGCTATGTTTTTTTTTACATCTAATCAGCATACTACTACAACTAATTAAAATAATACGTTTGATTTTTATAGCACTTTTCTTAAAAAAGTCACAAAGTACTTTGCAAAAGGATAAGACATGAATAAAATCAAATTAGAATTAAAAATATATGTAAAAAGATACATTAACATTCACTAAAATAGAGTAGAATTCACTGGGTGTTTTAATGAAAAGTAAAATAGGCTACGCAAATAAAACAAACCTCATTAATAACAATATATTTTATAGGTTACTATAAAAAATGTGTCTCCATAGTGATCACATTGAATTTCATTCTAATAAAACTAAGATTTTCTTTTTCTATACTCTAAGTGGTTTTCGCTATAAACCTGATCCCTGTGTGATGCTGCACATCTAAGATCCTGCTCAGAAACACCCAGACCTGCTATAAAATACATCCTGGTGGGAGCAGATGGTAGAAAAGCGACATTGAAGCAGGAGACATTTGGAGAGAGGATTTCCCACTGCGGTGCAAATGGAGGATCAGTTGTTATGAACACCAGGTGTCATCTCCCTGCAAAACAGTTTGCACACAAATACACAAGTGCAGAGAGGGAAAAATAACAATTCAGTGTGGAGCATAAGGTTGAACCCCTGCTAAGTGTGTGTGTGTGTGTGTGTGTGTGTGTGTGTGTGTGTGTGTGTGTGTGTGTGTGTGGAGGGGTGTGGGTGTTCTTTCACAGTCAACAATGACTGGTAGCTTTTGTAATTTTATAAAGTGAGCTTCAACAAATGCTGTTAAATCAGTGTTTAATGGAATTAAATGAAAGCTGCAGTTGAAAGTGAAAATGAGTTTTGTAATTATCTTAAGTAATTCTGGACTGGTGGATGGGGTTTAATTAACGCAGCGCTGCAGTCAGCACTTCAGGCTGTCATGAACTCCAGTAAGAGTGATTAACCAGAGGATGGACAGGGCCCATTTACTCTGAGTCTCAGGGCAACAGATCCAACTGAATCATCTCTTTGCATAGAACACACCCTATTAACAGGCTACATACACATATATCAAGATATATAAAGATATATAAAGATTCACACCCACTCAAATACACGTCTTCATGCTAACTACGTCACCCCTCCTGACGTCGACTGAAAAGAAAAATATTCCTACCTATCGTGGTCCAGGTCTGACCAACCCCCATGGCAACGTTTTAACACGTTAACACTTTCTATCATATAACTCTTCATTTTCTGTTGAGTAGCGCTCAGATGATCTCTTGCTAGCTCACACCCAGAAATATCTCCTTTAACATCTTCAACATGGCACAAACAGAACAAGCAGACACGTTTAGAGTGGCTGAAGCTCAAGATAACCTGCAGATAACATGAGATGAACTCCACCATTGCAAATTTCTAGAAGGTTGCATGTAACATTGATGTTTGGTGTCTGATAGAATTTGCCCAAGTGCACACTTTGACTCACAGTGGTATGCACTCAAAGGAACATGCTGTATTGCACACTGCTTGGAAAGCAAAGTGAAGATCTGTAACATGAAGTTGATCCCAAAACCCTGAGAAAAGCCTGATTGTAGTTTATACCACAGCAGAGAGATGTCAACTCAGGAATCATCATCTGCTCACACACAAGTTTCTCATAAGCTACTTTCAGACACATACTGAACTCCAGGGTCTCCAGGGAACGCAACATTTCTGAGAGAAAGCCTCTGCAGTTTCCGGGGACTCTCCCCATGCGAAAATGTCCCAAACAGTTGACTCTCCATAGGCATTGGTCCTGCAAGGTCCAAGACAGTTGTATATATGTAGATCTTTTTTATAAATGTGATATTAAAATCAGCAGGCATATTATTTAGTTTACATCTCCAAAAACGAATTTAAATGTGCAGTATCACTTTAATGTCTCCTCCGTCAGACCAACGTAGTTAACAGGTTTTTTAAATAAATTCACCTACAAACTTAATCTTCACTCGATGTTACACTGAGCTGCCAGCGTCATGACTCAGATAGACTCATATCTGTTTAATATGTTCAATAACACCCAATCTGTCAGGCCTAGATTTTTTCTCTTTATCAGTGGTCAAATTGTTGCAAAAGCAGAGAAACTAGAAAAGGTTGGTGATGCTCAATGGGAAATATTTTTCCTTTTTTGCAAAACAAATAGCACTTGAGACTAATTGGTCTCTTTTGCAAAAGGCGAAAGCTCCCAGTTTGCCATTGGACTCCCAGGCGCAAATGGACGTTGCTGCTGTTTAGGATGGATAAAATGTAAATGAACAGGCTGTCAGTTTGTTATTGTCTATTCAACAAGAGTATAGTTGTGACAGAGAACGGTGAAAAAAGCAAAGATTAACAAGGCTTACTGTTGCCTGTCTGGCTGCTTAACAACAGCCTCTTTCAGTGAGATCAACAAGTCCTCTCAGTGGTTTGAAATGAGGCGGCTTCACGGCTGAACGTCTGGAGCAGCCAGCACACTCCTCTCTGCTTTACAGCTGAGGTGTGGGACCCCTGCAGAGAAACCTGAGAGGGAAACAACGTGACTCCATATAGTTTCAAGCAGGTTTATTTTTAACAACTTGATGACAACACAAGACATTTGCTTTATTTATTTGCTTTATTTGCCGAAAAACCGAACAGCTTTGAGGAAGAAACCATTTTTTCATAACAGATGGACAGATCTATCTATCTATCTATCTATCTATCTATCTATCTATCTATCTATCTATACATCTATCTATACATCTATCTATCTATCTATCTATCTATCTATCTATCTATAACGGGGTCAACAATAATGGTGCTGTGTGATGGGTTTATCTGGGCTTCTGGAAGCAGCTGCCTGCTGTGACTGGACATGCCTGTTGAGAGAAGTGAGAGTGAGTGGTTGTTGTGGTTTTGATCAGCAGTGTTCACTCTACGTGTTTATAAAACGGCATCATTATATTGGCCTGTGTTGTGCACAGTCGGCCTCCTCATGCTCTGTGGATGCTATTGCAGTGAAACACTTTTGCTGCATCTGCTTAGACCGCGTCTGCCGAAAACAAGTGGAGAGTCTGGTCTTGGTTGCTCTAGCAGCAGAGTGGATGAAACAGACGAAAACGTTTCTTAAGTAAACCATTAGTTGTTTGGTTGAGTACTAACATTTCAAAGTAAATTCTTCTGACGTTTTCTTCTCACTTGCTGCCGCCATTACCTCAACATTGAAGCACAATAAATCATGTGATAGGTTGGGCCGGGAACGATCCATCTGGTGGAGGCTCAGGTGCCCGGGGGTGTAAGGACACATTTGTTGGCCACATTTGGAGGAGCCTTCGAATTGGGACAGTCTTGTCACGCTGCTGTGACGCAATTGGTCTACAAATGCAGCTTCCGAAAGGATGCGGCCCCCTAAATTGAGACACAGCTACTGCCTCACACAAACAACTGTCTGTCTGCCTGTCTGTCTGTCTGCCTGCCTGTCTGTCTGTCTGTCTGTCTGTCTGTCTGTCTGTCTGTCTGTCCCTCTGTCTCCTCTCTTGCATTTGATTGTTTCCTTATGACTTGTTAGTTTTCATGATGTTGGAAGGTCTTGCTGCATCTTTCCATCTAAATTCATGACACACACACACACACACACAAACACACACACACGTGCACACAGATCTACATCTTATTCCTTCTGTCTACTTCAGTACTTGTCTGCTAGCCTGTTGTCATGTCTGCTGCCTGCTGACTGAACATCGCTGCATTGCTGACATTTTATTGGCTGTCTCCCACCTGTGCTCTGGCAGCCAGTGGAGAGCGAACGCCGAGTGTTGATTCACGATGTCTGGGCCTCTCTCTCCTCTGTCTTTCCCCTTCATTTCCCTTTTCTGCTTCGTCTCACCAGCAGGCAAAAGCAGCAGCCAGGATATTTGCCCCTCTGTACTGTAGGAGTGAGGAGGTTCAGACGGATATACAGGGTTTGACTGTGGGCCACAGTTTCAGTCTGACGCATCTGATGGTTCCTTTTTGATATTCAGGGTTAGGGTTAGGGTTCTAAAGCTACTTTTCAGCAATATCAATAAAATATTTAAAACCTGCATGATTTGATAAATCACCTTGTCAACCCTAGCAGAAAAAATCATTTTCCAGTGTGTGTATATGTCATTGATTCTGCAGCTTGAACATTTTCACACTCAATCACTGTTGTTGCTGATCAGCTGTTGAAGAAAGCTCTGAGCATGGAGGAAGTTTCATATTTTTAGTTTCCACTTCATGGAGATATGAGAGATGTGTGGGTAGGTAGGTAGAGATGTGTGGGTAGGTAGGTAGGTAGGTAGGTAGGTAGGTAGGTAGGTAGGTAGGTAGAGATGTGTGGGTAGGTAGGTAGGTAGGTAGGTAGGTAGGTAGGTAGGTAGGTAGGTAGAGATGTGTAGGTAGGTAGGTAGGTAGGTAGGTAGGTAGGTAGGTAGGTAGGTAGGTAGAGATGTGTGGGTAGGTAGGTAGAGATGTGTAGGTAGGTAGGTAGGTAGGTAGGTAGGTAGGTAGGTAGGTAGGTAGGTAGAGATGTGTAGGTAGGTAGGTAGAGATGTGTAGGTAGGTAGGTAGGTAGGTAGGTAGGTAGGTAGGTAGGTAGGTAGGTAGGTAGGTAGGTAGAAAAAAGGGCATTGAGACGTATGTTGTAGAGCTGCCAAAAATAAAAATTTATATCACAATCCTGTTGACCATCCTGGGTATTACCATGGGGGCTGAACTATGAAGTGCTGAACAAAGAGAGATCTTGCAAATGACTTATAAAATCTTCTAAAAATGATAAATTCAGTTGTAGATTAGTCAAACATGGTTAACTCAAATGGGTTTTGTCATTGTTTTGACAAATACAGACAAGACAGCAGAAGACCTTTCATTGTGTTGGGCCTTCAATGGCCATGGAATTAAAATGTCTCCAAGGTATTTTTTTAGAGTATTCATTATCTTGTAATAGTGTCAATTTCATTTTGAGCGTTCAGTCTCTGTTAACCAGGTTCCTGTCTGTCTTCCCTCACCCCTGAGTCAACACTGGTCACTTCTCTGCTCCTGCAGGTGTGAGCATTTGTCTATGAGATTTACCAGCAGCGTTTAGATTTTGTTCTCATATTATGCAGCTATAAAAAACAAGCTGTGTTCCTGGTAATATACGATATCTGCAATATTGTAAATATGTAAATGCCATGTCCATATTTCTGTTTAAAATTCTGTGAGTGGTTTTCCTCTTCCCTCCATTTCCCCAAGTTGATGTTATCTGTGGAAATCTATCCTTCTGTCGATCACTTCTCAGGTAATTTGTGTCCTGTGGTGTTTAATGTGTATGAATGCCGATTTCATCAGAGCGCAGCCTGGTAACAGTGAGTCTACATATATTATTTTGCATAGAAGAGAGGGAAATTAACGTTTGTCCTCTTTTTAGTAAAGCCCACGTTCTCAAAGATGACAAACTGAGTCGAGTCAGTCTTCAAATATTAATGCAGGCGATAACTTTTCAAAATTAATCCCAGCACTTCAGAAACACTTAGACTAATTTTCTTTCTCCATTTTCTCATTTCAGCCCAGATCTTTTTTTCTCTCTCTTCTCTTTGCCTTGATTCGTCCTCTGAATTATTTGAATCATCTCTGCCCTGCATGGTCCGAAATTGTTCACTTCGGCCTTCCCTTGCTGAACTGCATTGTGACCCTGAGGCTGTTGTTGGCTTTACAATAACTCTGTTTGTTCATGGCACACAGAGGAGAGCAGGGAAAACAATGTGAAACCCATTTAAAAAAATATATGAGATTATGACAGAACCAGCGGCTATTCTGCGTGAGTAAGAAAAGATAAAAGATGCAGTAGAAGAGGTGACTGGGGCGGATTTAGCCTCTGATAAAAATTAAATGATCTGCTGTCACATGACTCAGAAAGTAAAACTGTAAATGTTTGAGTTTTGTGAGGTCAGATGAGGCGGTGCAGCACATTAACTTAACCCCATCACTTCCTTCTTACTTCACCACATCTCACAACTGCCTGAAAGCTCAGTCATCATCAATTAATTTGTCAGACTTTATTTGTGTAGCACCTTTCATACAAACAATGTAATACCATCCACAAACAGAGTCAAATGATATTAAGAAAAACTTCCGTAAGTCCCATAAATTTGAAATAAGCAAACAACAAAGACAGGTAAACAAAGAAAGACCACATGTTAAAGATAAATAATGGAACACTAAGACGATAAAATATAAAACAATACAGATAATATAATAAAATATTAATAGAGATGAGAAAATTATAAAAATAATAAAAAACTAAATGAGATGAGAAATAGATAAAACAATAAAGATAAAACAATAAATGCTAGAAGGTGAGTGAGTAAAACCAGGGGTAAAAAGTATGAAATGGTCTTAAAGGATATAACAGTCCAAGATGTATAAATATATAGAGAGATAAATAGATAAATAAAATTCAATGAAAAGCCTGACTAAAAAGTCCGGTCTTGAGTTTGACTTTTAAAATATCCCCATTCTCTGCTGCGCTCTGTTTTCTGTTAGACTAGACCTCAGATTTGTACAACTCACTTACACACATATACACAAATCTCTATGTATACTTACACTATACTTGTGTTGTCATGCATTATGCAGCTCAGTCATATGAACTATTGTGGTGAAGAAATAAATGTACCTGTAACCTTTGCTGTGGTCCGTGATGTAAAGCTCACTTGGCGACATGGTGAGCACATGGTGAGAACTGTTCTCAGACCGTGCTGGCATGACTGAACATGAATACATCAGTGCATTTCAATCCGATAAAACAGGACTGATGGTTTTGCCATTTGCATCTGCAGCCCCGCCTCCTTCACAACACAACAACGTCATCTGTTTGTGCTTGTGTGACTCATGTTGACTCCCAGTGGACCACTGACCCCTTGTAGCTGTGTGAATAATGGTATTACCCACAGAGCTCCACTGCTGCCTCATAACGACTCTCGGTACACAGCCACTGCTGATTGTTCGCAGTGTATTTTGTTGATGGACAACTGAATACAATGGTTTCTGCTTTATTAGGCTGAAACTTAACAACTGAAGCTCTTCACTCTAAGACAGTATATTGTATATATGTTCTCACACAGAAGGTTTCTTTGTTGCCTGACAGATGATTGGATGTTCTTGTGGTGAGGACCGATCACAATATGTTGCACTTGAAGACATGGTGAGCCACTATTTGCCACCGAGTTGCAGTGGTTGATTTTCTAGATCAGGGGCCATAAAGGGGCCACAATTTACACAAAGGGGCCAATTATATGTTCAACATCCATGCACAATCCCTGATTCAGTAAAGTGCACATTCAACTCATTCCTTGTTACCTGTTAGCTCTATAGTTTTTAGCAAAGCCGCACATTTTTTCCTTATTCAAGCACACTGTGTTCTTTAAAAAAGAAAAAGTGGTGGTAGAGATGAGGCTTATGAGACTGAATGCACAGTTGGGGGTGGGGGGTGGGCTTCAACCGATCGGTGATTCACTTACAATAATAACATATTTAGATGCACAATATAACACTTGGCAGCAGCCCATAAACCATGATGAATATAAACAGCCTGCACAAGTCCTTTTGTCATATTACAGACATTATTGACTCCTGGGCAGAACTGAACACATACATTCAAAATGACCAATGACATAACATTAGATTTACATTAGATTTTATGCATTTATTTTGTTTATTGTTGCAATTAAAAATGTATAAGATTAAAAAGAAAAACAATATTATCTCACATGACAGAAGTACAGTAAATAACAGTTAAATTTACTGTTAAAATTATATTGCATCAGTACATGCATGTACAGCATGTACTGATCATACTTTAATTTAAGTCATTGTTCTAAATACTTGTTCCACAGATGCATCAAATGTATTTGTCACTTTTACATACTTCTCGTTTTAAAACACACCACCTAGAATCATTATGAATTAATTCAGATCTGCCCTTCCTTATTTTCTGTCATATACAGTGGGGACAGTGGTCTTGGACTTTTGGACCACACTGTACCAATTTGTGGGCTGCCTAGACCTCAAAGGTCGAACCAACAAGAGACGGTCTGGTCTCCAGAGCCTTTCCAGTGTCACCAGCTCGTCTCAACCTTATTGCTGTTGCCTAGCAACAGAGCTGAAGTTGGACACGACGAGAACATTTTAATGCCCCTTGTTTTTTTTGTACAATTAGTGGTTCAGTTGAGTAGAAATGTGTGATACTCAAGCATCTGACGTGTCATCGCTTGCCGGCACCATTACCTCTTTGAAAAACAGTTCATCACTGAAGCGCAATGAATCCTGGGATAAGTTGGGCCGGTAAGGATCCACCTTTTGGAACCTTAGTTTCACTGGAATGGAAGGACGTATTTGTCGTACTGCTGTGACACAATCAGTCTTCAAATGCAGCCTTTGAAGCCCCTGGATACTTCGTGTATATACTGTTACAATGCTGGATGCTGATGTCAAATGTAGCCGAAGTTTCAAATAATGAGGTGACTTTTAAAAGTGTGTGGAAGTGGTGTTATCCACTTTACAAGAGTCTCAAATTGTATCTCAAGTTCTGATTTCCGTTGCACCTCCTCTGTGGATGAAGTTGACCTAATCAGTGCAATCCGACTCTGCAGTAACAGCATGGAATCTGGCTGTGCATAAATGCAGCACCCGATGGCACATAGTCGCATACTGAAGGAGTGTCTCTTTAAATATGTCACAAGTGTCCATTCAGTGGAGAATGATCTCGTTGCTCCTGCTCGTCTGTCGAGGATTAACAGCAGCCGCGTGTGGCTGACATAAACCTAACTGCTTACAGCCTCTGTAATTCCTGTGTTGGTCTTATTGTGCAGGGGATGAGGGAGAGGAGCATGGTTTGCAACCTCTGTTGTCAGAGAACAGGGGCAAAAGGAGACTTGCCATGTTTTGCTGTGCAGTACACACACACACACACACACACACACACACACACACACACACACACACACACACACACACACACACACACACACACACACACACACACACGAGACAGATAATAGAGAGAGCTGCAGTCAGACAGGGGCAGACACTGGGAGGATGATACAGGTATGGAGGTGATACACAGCTAAGCCTTGCTGTGAAGAAGAGTTAAAATAATAAAATTGGCTCTCAAGATATTCTTTCCTCAATTTCATAATTCAAGGCACGTATAGGATATCAGAATATCAACATGAAGGGGAACATTGGGCATGACTGACCTTCAGGTTTCAAATAGACTAATGGAAATTTCAGGTCATGTGATTATGCTGTGATTATAATGGATCAGTGTTATAATCTCTTAGACTTAAGAAAGAAAGAAAAGAAAAAAATGACCACAATGGAAATTTAAGACATTGTTCCGACAATTAGCAATTGCTTGTGACTACTACATTATTACATGGGTACTCAGATCTCATGGTTTAGACCACGACCATCTTCAAACTCATCCTACATTTTGATCACAGCATCTTCTGGGTCGTGACACTGTCCAGGGGACAAAATCCGTCCACAGACAGAAAGATATGCCAAAGTAAAGCAAGGGAAAGCATGTGTATTTGTACATCACATTTCAACAACAAGGCAGTTGGAAGTGTTTTCACACAATTGAAAAGGCGTCATGACAACTTTTAAAAGGACCATAAGACAATACAAGAAATTTTAATAGAGTAACATGGACCCATAACAGTGACGTGTAAGAAATTAATTATTTTTTAATTTGATAAAAGGCAGTGGCCACATTTTGCCTTATGTCAGAGGTCTTCAACAGGGGGTCCACGACCCCTAGGGGGTCCGTGGAGGTACTGCCGGGGGGTCTCGAAATTTTTGGTTGATTAGACAATTTATTATATATATTTTTTTTTTTTCCACAAATTTAAATGTCTTTAAATACACATCAACATGCATTCAACATATTGTGAGGCTGATATGACCCTCTGCCTGACAACCGCCATCCATCCAAGGTTAGATAAGTTGTGTGCTACTCATCAGGGTCAGACATCTCACTAATGTGGGAGTATGTGTGCCATCCACAGATGGCTTGAGGATTCACTGTCCCTTCTACATGTATGTTTAAAATAAAAACATGAATCTGTGAATTATTTTAATAGCTCAGTGTTGTATGCATCATGTATGTTTATAAATAGCAGTGGCATGGCCACCCTGTACCTTGCACATGTTTAAATTAAAAACATGAATATATGAACCTGTGTAATATTTGAATAGCTTAGTATTGAATGCACAATAACAGGGTAGCTATGTTTATACATGGCACTAGGCCCAGTTTAATATAAAACACAATTTTATACAATATATATAGTAGGGGTCCCTGCTCCATCTCTCTATCAGTTTGGGGTCCTTGGCCTGAAAAACGTTGAAGACCCCTGCCTTATGTAGTTTCCAGTGTTAATCAGTGTTTTGCCAGTTTAAGCCAAATTATCTGCTTTCACCCTCTGTTACCCTCTGTTTATTATTTCCCAGATAACATATTTTAGCTTTTGGTGTTTTGGGAGTTTGCCAGATTGTTTAAATCTTCAAAATAAAATGTTGAGGTCACACGCTGCTCTTAGAATAAAGACTGAATCCACTGTTATTGGACATAATACATAATGTGGGTGATATTTGCTATATGCAGGATTTGAGGAGCTTTAAAGCAGGTGCTCTGAGAAAAATAAGGACCTTTTCTGTTAACTGCAAAGATACTGGTGAAGTCTCACAATAAAAATATTGAGCTGAAAATGAGCATAAATGGTCCCTTTAACTATGATCCCTTTGTCCCTTAAAGCCATCGCCTACAGAGCTAGGGATGAAAATGTTCTTTGGTTGATTAAAAACATTGAAAATATGTTTTTTTATAAATGTGAACCGTTAGTGGTTTGGTTGAGTACTTACATTTAAAAATAAATTATTCTGACGTTTTCGCCTCACTTTTGCCGCCTTTACCTCTTTGAAAAACTATTCGTCACGGAAACGCAATGAATCATGGGATATGTTGGGCCGGGAAGGATCCACCTAGTGAAGTCTCTATTTCTCGAGGGTGGATGCACACATTTGTCAGCCTCATTTGGAGGAGCCTTCAAATTAGGACAGTCTAGTCGCAACGCTGTGACGGAATCGATCCTCAAATGCAGCCTCTGAAGGATGCAGCCCTGAATAGAGACACAGTTAATCAGTCATCGCTGCTACACCAGAATGTAAAGCTAGACAAGAATAGTAACAGCAACTGGTGAAACTCTCAGGAATCGTTATAATATAAGTGTACAAGCCAGAGTTTATAGCCACGTAAAGTATGTCACAGATGACATACCCAACTCTTGATCCCACAATCCCACTGGATGGTGTCTAGACCAGGGTGGATGACCTCCATTCAAAGTGGGTGTGTGTCTCTCTCTGTAGCGTGGGATCCTGGTCTGGAGCCAAAATGCATCATGATCTCTCTCGGCCTCTCATCTGCTTTTTATTTGCAAACTTCCACTCCTGCCTCTTTTTGTTTATTGCCTTAACATGTGGGCGGAGTGTTGCTGGAAGTCGTAGCTTGCATGGCTAAAGCCAACGGGGTGATGTTTGGGAAAGTCCCCAGACATTTCCTAATGCTGATAACACGTCAGACACAGGCAGTCTGGCCGAGATGTGTTTACATTTTCAGGTGAAGATGTGTTTTAAGGGTTAGGGTTAGGTTTAGTGTTAGAGTTAGGTTTAAGTTAAGGTTAGGTTAAGGTAATTGTTAGGGTTAGGCAAGTAGTAACTATGATCGATGTAATGTCAATGTAAAGTGCATGTGTGTGTGGGGGTGTGTGAGTGTTGTTGAGTGCAGAAAAAACACACCAGAGGAGCTGGTTTGGGTGTGGGGAGGATGAGTGGAGCACTGGGAGGAGAATATGAGCTGAAACCATTAGATCAGTGGCGTCAGACCACGTGAAGCGGGAGGCAGAGGGCATGGCTGCACCAGCTGTGTTAACTAATTACAACACTTTCTCTCAGAGAGGAGGAAATGGCCTCCTGCATTGATGGATTGGTGTCCAAACCTCCAGGGCCTCTTGTGGGAAGTGGTTTCAGACCACTTAGCCAGACAGTGAGGGGTGGCTGTATCAGCCTTAAGATGCTGTTTACACTTTATTTGCATTTATTTGCAAGTTTTTAATTAAAAAACAAAAACAAAACAAGATATGTTGGTAACAAGTGTTCAAAACCTCCGAGAACCAGCTATCCCATTAATGAATCTCTTACATTACTCATAATAGCAAATTGTTTACAGGCTGTGGACTATTTTCTCCAGCGGATGAATACACATGTTGTCTGATGAGTTTGTACTGCACCAGGAAGGTGTATGGTGGATTGATTTAAAATAAACTACAGTGGCTGGATAACAGTGAAGGTTTATGGCACATGGGAATAAGCTGCATTACACTTATTATTACTATTATGCTCAGTCAAGTCAGATTTGGTTTTTCAATACTAATATTCAATGATTGATTGTTTCTTCCATATAGACTATCAAGCAATGCTATATTAAACTGCCAGTTTTTTGTTATCCCTCCGAGATCCCTCCGAGCAAAGCAGGCGAACAACAGATAAGAAATGTGCAAAACAAATTTCTTACGGTACACATGAAACAAAAGCCAGAGAGTAATTCATATCAGGGTCATCTCTTAGGTCTTGTTCACCCCTGGTATTAACATCCATCATGAGAGATGCGATGATAAGTTGACAGTTTTAAGTTTATCTGTTTATCTGGTATTAAAATGTGTCCTGGATGTGTCTCCTGTGACCACTTGGTTTTGTATCTCACGTCCCCACTCTGGATACAAATAATGTTGTTCATCAGTTGTGTTTGCAAAGACCTATTTGTGTTGTTTTAACCCATTATGAGTTTAAAGATTTGTCTCAAGACAATGTTTGTGTGCGTCAGTATGAACGAGAGAGAGAGAGAGAGAGAGAGAGAGAGAGAGAGAGAGAGAGAGAGAGAGAGAGTGGAGATAGGAGGAACTGAATGAATGAATGTGCTATGAAGAAAGATTTTACAAATGGAAGACAAGTATCAGCCATTATGTGGTGACCTGTGTTGAGAATGTGGTGGGTTAGGGTTGTCCACTAGCAAATCAACACTGGTCACTGAGAAGCATCAAAATACATTTGATTCATTGTGAAACTGTAGCGGGTCAGGGGACATCAGCTGAGTAGGTGGTCCTTCATATGTGGCCCAGGACAACATTTGCATTCACAAAGCGAAAAAGAATGTGGCAACATGTGTTCCAGACCATCTCCAAATGTGGTTTGAGTGATCGGATCTCAAGACGCATTCAGGACTCATGTTAGTGTGTTCGGACACTTGTGATCAGATGTTAAAGGGGACATAGCATGCAAATTCCACTTTGTTAGTGCTTCTACAGGTTAATGTGGGTATCTGGCATGTCTACCAACCCAAAAACTCTGGGAAAAAACACTCGCGCATTTTGTTATAGTTCCTCTAAGTCAGAAACGTCATGCTTGAGCGACTCGATTGAGCTTCCTGGGTTTTGTGTCGTAACAAGGTACTGGAAGTCTCCCTACATGGTTTATACAGGGTAAAAAGGGTGCTGTTTTAAATGATCCTTGTGGTATTTGGACCAAAGTATGTTACAGACATTTCATTAAGACCCCAAGGAACCATATCAACTTGTGGTAAAATGGGCATACAATGTCCCCTTTAATACCAGGTCTGAACGGGGTCTCAGACTCACCCTGGGTCTGGGTCCAGAGCTGTCTGTACCTGTGGCAGACATCTTCACCAAGTGGACAGAGACTCTTGATGGGACAGTGAGTGATACTTGAAGAATCTGAAGAGTCTCCAACTGATGATTGGCAGGAAGCAGCCCTTCATGTCTATAACACTTATGCATCTGTTAATAGTTGCTCTGATGAATGTCTTTACTGTAGGTAACAACAATGGCTCTAATGACTGAGATGTCATTAGACAAACAGAATTATAACCTGACTCTGTTCCTCAGTATTTTTAGCTCATTGTTTTGGTTTTAGAGCCACTTCACTGTCAATGCTCTCAGCAGTGATGTTCATTTCCAGCCCATCAACAAAAAGCACACAGACAAAGTTGGCCTTAGTTGGGGAACATGGTGGAGCCGGTTCAGAGCCCGAAGTCCCCTCAGGAGCTGGTGGAGAGCAAACAGAGATAGGGTGAATATTGAATCTGTGGCATCTCGGTGTGGCCGAAGTCAAAACCAATGCTTTTTTTTAGGATGCTGATCTTCAAGCGTGAGTTCATCCAGCTGTGGACCCATAAATATTTGTATTTCCCAGAGGAAGTGTGTTAAGGTGGTGGTAGTGACAATGATTCAGGGACTAGAGAGAAAAAAACAACCTATTGTAATTCAATGGAAACATTATTACAATATTTTATTGTCAGTTTAGTTTAATATGGATTATGGATACATTTTTTATATTTTTGTATTTTTTGCTAGAGTTCCTGCCCTGACCTTCAGATTTATGCACCAGAGTCTTGTTTCTGTCACATGGGAGCTGGACATGTAATTAACTGCAAAAGAAATTGCAGCGACATGTTGAGGTTACTGTGAGGTCGGCGAGAGACTTCTTCAAATCCCATCACGTAATGTAACACCATTACAGACAAACACAAAAGTGATGTGAAAGGGGCATAAACCAGAGATACACATATTTGTAGGCCCGAGGCTAAAAAAGAATGCAGCTGCACAGCTTTTGACTCAAGAATATGACTAAGTGTCAACTTTTCTAAACGTTTTAAATTATTTTGCTGGAGTCATAGGGAAACATGTAGAAGTAAGTTGATTTGACCAGAACAAACAGGTTGTTAAGAATTGGATACCATCATGGATACCTCCTGGTGTGTTAGGTGTGTTGTGTGGTAGTGGAATTAAAATGTGTATTCCAAACTAAACCCATTGATTTAACGATAGTTTATTTAAATTACTTTTTTTTTTCTTGCTATCTACTTATATACATTTCTGCACTCATATAGATATTTGATGTACTTGTACTTACTACCCAGGGAAAAGAAACTTCAAAATAAGTTCTGTTCTTTGTCTTTTATTTTTCTCCTAGAAGCTCAATTTAGGATCAATATTACATTTAGACTATTTTCTCCTACCTCTTAAATTTTGCTCTTGAGCAATTGCTTTCCTCTTTTTGCAACCTGATGCCTATTTCTATCCATATATCCATATTTCTGTCTCCCACCACTCATCAATATTCATCTCAAATAATTAGATTCTTGATATAGTATTACGCAGCTAAACCAAACTTGATTGTCTTACATGTGAGCCGACACAATTTCTGAAATTTGTGACAGTGATCAAATTCTATACTAGAGGCTCTAGTCTCTTGCTCCTTATTTCTCCTGGGGTAGTTTAGGAGAGTCACATCAGAATTAAGTAATCTTCAAATAAGAGAAGGATTCATTTCTCGCGAGACAAAGAAAAGACAATTGTGAGAAGCAAAATTTGAGTATTTCCATGTTATGCTTCCATTTACTCAACTCCAACTTATAAATCTCTGACAAGGACAAACATTGTTAGAGATTTGTTTAGGACAAATTAATTGAACTTTGAACAGCTACAACATAAAATTGTGCGTTCTCCCCATAGATGATAATAATAACCCTGACAGGGACAGTGTACTGCATAATGAGTACTTTTACTATTGATACAGCAAAGAGATACTGCACACCTCAATGTGTTTTTTTAACTGTAAACTGGATTATACATGATACATGAATGCTGGTGTTGATATCACATACACTTCAGCCAAACATAAGGGGTGAAGTACACTTCAAATACATCTTGCTGCAAATTAGTATTTTGACCTTGCTATGGTGATGTTAAATGGACTGTATTTATATAGAGCTATTCCAGTCTTATCGACCACTTAAAGCACTTTACAGTACGAGTCACATTCACCCATTCAAACACACAGTCATACAGCGCTTCCATACACAGAGCTTTTTCCCTCATACACCATTTACTGAACATATACACCATATACTCTTGGCACAGCCTCCAGGAGTGCCTCAGGACATGCAGACTGGGGATCCTCTGACCTTCTGGTTAATGGACGATCCACTGTACCTCCTGAGCCTGTCCTCTACTATTGGTTTTACCGACCGATATTCATATATTCATATTTTGGTTGTCTTGTAAACATAGTATCGACCCACAGGCAGACTCAGCATGTGGTTCTGTGTTCTAAACAAGGTGTGCTGGGACAGGATTAGGTTTGGCAACAAGTGGGCAGAGATGCCAGAGGCAGACAGCCCATTAACCTGCCCTTCATTCACTCAGGCACATAAACAAAACACTGCCGTGTCCAGCAGGAAAAGCACAGGCTTAAATATTCAAACGAATGATGTGATGGATTGTATTTACTTGTGCAGTGTCCGACACAATCTTCAGACCTTAATTCACAACTTTTCAAATCAGAATCTCTATACTTCAGTTCGATATAAAGCTTTGCAGCAACAAAACAGACATGTGCTTTTACTCTGCAGACATTTTGCTAAAGAGGAAGTAATTCTGTGAATGTTGTTGCCATGATGGAGATAAACTCCTGATTATCAAAATATGATCACAAGACTATTTTGCCCACTGCTTCTGCAGTATATTGGAGGACGTAGAAGAAGACATGTTCAATTCATCCACAGACTGAAGGCACACTGCCCCGTCCCCACTTTCTGCAACACAGTGCTGAATTTGACACTGCACTTCCCTGTGTCACTAAGAATAAACATGCCAAGTGTGAAGCCAATAACTTGTACGGTTAGCGAGATACATGTTCCACATACAGACAGACAGATGTTTGGGGATAGTGGGTAGATATCAATTCATTTCAGGATCATGGTGTTTTTCACGCAGGCTCACAACAGAACAGAGCCAATGTAACTGTTATTATTAACTCCTGTGCTCCTCCTGCTATGTCAAGTCAAAATATCTGCCTTTAAATGTTGAAGTTGGTAAATTGGGGATTTGACAAGCTGTCACATACTTTGACCCCAAAATTTAAACCAGAAATATAACAGGGTGACAGATGACTCTGTTGTGGCCCTGGGGAAAGTGAGGGAAACTTTTTTTTTTAAGGGCTAAATTGACCGACGGTCGCTGCTTTGCTTTAAGCTGCTCTGGCCTAGATTCCACTGGAGTCTCTCTGGTATGTGAATAAATAAATATAATCTTCTGTCAACTGATGATAATAGTTGAATCCCACAGTCTGTGCCACAGTCGCTAGTTTCTCAGTAAACCTTTGTGCTGAAAGGGGCAGCCGGCGTTGTGTGCATGTGTGTCCCCAAACCTCCCTCAAGTGTATATTATTGGTGTGTGATCATTAGTGTTGGCCCTCATGTCCCATTTTTAGTGTCGTTTTTGTTTGTAACTTGTAAAAAATAAAATTTTAAGTCAGATGATGGACCGGACCATGGATTCTCACAAGATTCTTTGCCAAACCCAGGCGTCCCTCTGGGCTTATTTTTAGCAGAGAGAGAGTTATTTAAAACTGGTTGAATTGGTTCACTTCTACCCAGTGCTCCAATAACAAATGTGTAGCTGGTTTGTATTGTCACACATCCTTAACACAACTGACCAGCACTAAAAGTACTTTACAAGGAACAGTATTGATTGTACCCCTAGATTGTATCCATAACTTAGCAGGAGCTTCAGTCTGTGTAGGGTAGGGGTGAAGCATTTAGAGGGTCTGCTCATAACTGGCTGAATAAATCAGAACACGAGAGGGACAGTGAATCTCTTACGGTCAATAAGGCAAGCTATTGTTTGATGCATTGCTGAATCGGTTCCTCACAGTGAATAATTTGCAGCCATTAGGACACAAGCGTGGAAATAGAAACATGTACATGATGCCACGCTTTTACTTTGAAAAGTGTCAGGTTCAAAATGAGTGTTTACTGAAAATAGTTATTATATGGAGCCACTGATATGGATTGAGTAACCAAGAGTGAGTAAAAGGGCAACAAGTGCAGTACAATAATGAAATATTATGAAAATGTATCTATCTACTATCACAAAAATTTGTGTCTGGTTGTATGTGGAACGCATATCTCGCAAACAGTACAGTACCGCGTTTGGTACAATTTGGACATGTGATACATTCAACATGAATAAAATTTGAATAAACAGACGACCAGCACTCTGTGGCAGTCAGTGTGGGTGGGGCAGTGTGCCTTCAGTCTACGGACTGTGTTGAACATTTTTTCTTTAACATCCTCAAATGAACTACAGCAGTGATCAAAACTAGCGGCATGTGGCCAATAATAGCTGATACAGACATTCAAAGGGGTCGCAGGTGCTAATCTCCGTCATGGCAACAATATCCATAGAATCACATCCTCGTCTTCAAAGTAAAAGCACAACATACATTTTGTTGCTGCAATGCTATATGTTCAGCTGAATTACATAGCTTTTATTTTGAAGAGTTGTGAACTTGGGTCTGAATATTTTGTCACTTGTTTAACAGACCTCTGAAACAGCTGACATGCAATGTATGAAAAAAATAACACCAGTTCAGTAAATCATTCAAACTTATAAATGAACCACACACAAAGAAAATTCAGTTTCATCTTATTAGACTGTTTATAAAAAGTTCTTCACTCATCAAGCAAACACAAGAAGTGACATTCTATTAGAACTGTTTGAGGAGCACTCACTAATGACAAGGAATAATTCTGAGCATTAACACAGGACAAGAGAACAGCCCATTACAAACAGGCAGAAAATGATCCAATAATGAAGAAAAATCATGTATGAACACACATCAGAAAATATCAGCATCAAACCAACACAATTACTAGTGACATTAAAAATGTTCATGTGTCTGTCTCCAGCCTGAAGGCGGTGCTGTCAGCCCCTCTGTCCAGCGGGGCATTGGATCTGTCCGGTATCCCTCTGGTGGCTCGAGACATGGAGCGTCTGTGTGCACACCTACAACGCCATGCGTCCACGGTGGCCAGCATGGAGCTGGGCTTCACCGAGCTGACGGACGAGGCCTTCCTCCTGCTCCTGCCCACGCTGGCTGCCCTGCCACATCTGGAGACCCTGGCACTGAATGGAAACAGGCTGACCAGAACTATTCTGAAGGAGGTCACTGATGCACTGAAGGTCGGGGAGTCACCTATCTTTTAGATTTCTATTTTTAAATGTACTGATAATATGTCATTACAATATAGTATTGTTGCTTGTAACCCTGTGTGTACTAAAGAGCAAAAACCTTTGGAGAACAATTTCAGGGAACAATTGATTTCCTACAACCTCCATCAACCACGCACTTTATGTCCACAGATACCACAGAAATGAAGGTCACAAGAGCCACTAAATCAAAAGTCAGAAAAATATGTTATCCTAGAAATCATGCACAGCTTGGTCCCACCACTTTATTCTCTCTGAGCCTTAGGGTGACACAATGTAAGATTTGCTCTCAGCTATATTCGCAAACACCAGGTCGGAATCTGTCCCGTATCCTTTGGCCTCTTTTAGCTCTCGGTTTCTTTTTTCCACCGACAATGTCCTCTTCAGTTACTTAAGTGGCTCTGACATGATGTCCACACTGAGAATAGCAACTAGTTGTTTCCTATATCTAGCTGGTAGCTCCGGCTCTGGTTTTTGGTGTGTGACGTTTTCTGTAAATCAAGTCGTACACTTCTAGCATGACACGCCAGAGTTACATAGTGTAGCTACAAGCCTCCAGATTTTGAAGCTCTTATTGTAAGGTATAAAAACTACCTTTTAGGATATTATGTTTAAAACAATATGTTTATAGTACAGAACACTAAAATAAGTCAATTTTAGGTCAGTATTGGCCCTTTAAATATATTTAGATACTAACAAGACCCTGAAACTAAAGTTAGGGACTAAATTGAGTACTAAAACGCATTTATGACAAATGCATCTGATGGCCCAGTACTTCCTACACGTTCTAAAATATTCTACCTCCAGAGTAAAGGTATTTGTGGCACCAGAAAAATGCTAAATGAAGTAAACTTGGCTCCTCAAATCAATTCCTGACTTCCCTGAGATTTTGTATGTTCCCTAGGAAATTGTGGAAATTCCCTAAAGATTTTAAAAACATTCCTGTAGGCTGTACAAGTCTACACATACTAAATCAAGGTCTTTGATTGGTGTGCGTGTTTGTCTGACTTGGCAGTAGAGAGAAGGCAGGAGGAGAGGGGAGAGAGGCTGGGAAGATATGCAGCAGAGGTCTCTCCTGTCAGACTCTAATTCACATTCACTTTCAGCTGTGCTAGCTACGAGAAGAAACACTGAGGAGTTTCGCTCCATGTGTCATGCAGGCACCTCCTGCATTGCAAGTGTGTGAAGCTGGTACATTTGGACAATCCTATTGATCTTATTTGTTTGCAGTTATTTACTTAAAATAAGACGATGGTGATCAGTTTGTTGATATTTTGTTCCCTGTAGGATCCAGGCAGCTTCCCCAGCGTGACATGGATCGACCTGGGCAACAACGTTGACATCTTCTCCCTGCCACAGCCCTTCCTGGTGAGCCTGAGGAAGCGCTGCCCCAAGCAGGGCAACCTGCCCACCATCCTGGAGTTTGGAGAGAGTCAGGCCAGCGACCCACCTGAGAGACTGAGGGGCCTCGAGGAAGAGGAGGAGACGGATGACACAAACCGGACAGAGAGCATGGGCGATCTGCGGTCGGAGGTGGAGGAGGAGCTGGATGGCGAGATGGAGATAGAGGAGATGATGGAGGAGCTGCTGGACTTCGACAGGGAGGTGCAGGGAAAGGAGGATGAGGAAGAGAGCATGTGGACAGTGCAGGAGCAGAGGAAAATTGGTAGGGGGCGGGGGAGGAGAGAGGGGGAGGAGGGTGGGGAGAAGGAGGCGAAGAGGAGAGCGCAGCAGCCGGGGAGGAGGGCTGTGATGGCAGAGGACGATGACGACACGCAGAGCCACTCCTCCTCCAGCCAGTCGCTGCACTCCTCCGGGGCCGTTGAGCCAATGAGGGTGGAGGAGGACGACTTGACCGACCAATTGGACCACTTGACCTGATTGCTGCTCCACACTCTGGTAATACTTCCCCATCCTGTATCGAGTCTGTTGTGACAGGACACGAGAGAGGGTTCCTGCAGAGGCCAACGGAGTGTGCTCAAAGTCAAACAGGCTGCAGCGGTGGCAGGATGTGATCCAAAATGAACACGCCACTCGATACTGCCTCCACTGATCTGATTCTGGACGAGCTGTTGCTGAACCCTGGTGACTGTAACATGAGGAGACAATCTCCAACAGGACATCAGCTTTATCCTAACTGTCTGTTGTTTCATCGACTGAAAATGCTTATACCTAGACTAGACTGACTAATTATATCACGTGAGGCTTTTATGTATAGAATGATAATCTTTATTCAGGTCCTTCCTCCTGGTAACCCTGGTAATACCTACATGTGCCTGTAACACTTCCCATAACTGGTAGAGAGATTTCAAAGAAAATATAGAAATGGAGACTCATACAACGTAATCAGGGCCCTTCAATCTTTTGAAAAAAAAATGATTTGCCAAAAAAAACTAGTGGAAATGTTTAAAATATTTCCCTCCCACATCCAGCCAGATGGAGAAGAAAATCGACTGGATTCAATAGTCAGGCCAACAAATTTGTAGAAATCCGTTGCTACTCAAGAAACGAGCAGATGCACGGTCCTCTGGTGGAAGACAAGTGCAGCGAGGATGAAATTAGTCAGCTGAAACCAAAAGAAGTAAACAGCTTGTAAGGCTCAGTGGTCTTATTGCTATGTGTCCCAAAGTCCTGGGGGGTCCAGCTGAAATATTTAGTAGCCTTTCTCCTCATAATCTAGGTCATGTGTCACTCCATGGTACTGTACACTACTGTAAATCACATGTTTACAATGCAGTGTCTTTATATAGGCCGCAGATATCTTTATGTAGTATGTAGCTCTCACCCAGTAAGTGCTTTCCCTCCATGTGTCACTTATAGTCCATGCAAAGCTTTAAGAACTAACAGTATTTTTGGATGTACAGTGCATAGTACAGTATATATGTGTATATACACTGTATATTCAGTATGCAGTCATTTATATTAGCCATTTCAAGAGGAACACCGCACAATTCAAGGAACCATATTTGTTATTTTTGTGGTCTGGGTTTAGTCATATGTGTGTGCATGAGTAATACTTCAAACCTGGGGGTGAAGCTGAGCCTCACTCTCCAAGGAACCCCATTGGAAAAGGTTGTATTGATATGGAAAGTAGGATTATATTAAGGCAGAGAATATTAACTTCCCATAGAAGCTCATGCTCAAGCAGTTTAAAATGTGTGTAAAAAAAGTGCGTATACAGTTTATGCTTCTCTGCAGACAGCTGTCCCGAGCACTAATACGCCTCAGCCTGTGCAGCCGTTAACGTGTGTGGCATTAAAAATGAAGGCGCCTGTGAGGCTTTGCTGTTGCATCACAAATCTTCACCTCAGCTGACTCCACCATGGAGGCTGGAATAATGCCTGAGTACAGGGGGTGTGTGAAATAACACAAACACTGGGCAGTATCATTCAGTGCAATACAACAATGCCAAAAACACAAGAGTTCACTACACCTATTTTACACTCGTTTGTAATGAATATCATCAAAAAACAGAGCTGTTGAATTGTTTTGTATTATATATTCAGGTGTTTGTGTATATTTTACAGGGCCCCTCCACTGATTTTACATGTGATGCTCAGTGTTGTAAGAAGTACCTCTCTCCTCCGCCTATGAAAAATGTCTATAATATTTTCTGTCACTAGAGGAGCTCTCTTGAATCTGAAAAAGTAACCATGACGATGCTATGAGGAAAGAAATCGAACCAGCGTGTTGTATGATGTGTTCTGCTCCAAATAGACAGTGAACATATACACACACACTAGTGCTGCAACTCCATAGTAAAATATGTTTGGTTTTGTACTTTGTCTGTATATTATGGATTCATAAATACCCACTAGGGGGCAGTTCATGCACAGCAGATCCGTTTTTCCATCCATCCGCTATCTATATCGCTTATCCTTTGAGTGTTGGGGTGGGGGGGGGTGAAACTGATCCCAGCTGACATGAGGCAAGAGAGGAAGTACAGGTCACAATTCAATGAACCATCCACACTCACATTCACCCTTATGGGCAATTTACAGTCTTAAATTAACCTAAGATGCATGTTTGGACTGTGGGAGGAAGAGTATCCAGAGAAAACTCACGTAGGCACAGGGAGAATTATAGAGGAACAATACAGTTCGATCCCAGTGGGTTAGCAACAATGTTATCCACTGCACCACCGTGCCATCCAATTATCCACTTTTGCACAACATAAACAGAAGCCACGACGACTCGATAAGGGAATCGTATTGTCGATGTTGAGCTCACGCCAGAGAAAATGACAGCTGTGACATCGTAGATGGTATTACATGTGGACGAGCTTCTCTTCTGCCATAGTCGTAGTGATCCATAACTGCTGCTAACCTATCTTTCTGTTACTGCCCCCCACTGGTCATGTGATGAACTGCTTTTTATAGATACGTCGCATAGCATTGGGAACCAACACACCCAAGAAAAGCCATGATGTTAACACAAACACAGTATCAGTGACCTTGGAGAGAGAGAGCATTGTTTACATATGGGGTTATACCCATATTTAATCTCCATTTTCAATCTCTCTATGAAGACATTTATCATTTTGACCTTGGTTGTTCACATGACAAGTGACAGAAATTGTTTTGTAAAACAATGAAAAGGGAAAATTTTGAAAAGTTCAAACCCATTGACCCACATAGACCACCAAATCCTAATGTCGAAAGAGTGTGTGTGTGTGTGTGTATGTGCGTGTGTGTGTGTGTGTGGTGGGTAGGAGGGTTCCTGACCCTTTTTGATCGTCTGAGCCTTTCTGACAGATTATACTGACGCCTTTAAAGTCAGGAAACCTCGGCCTCTGCTTTTCAGGATCAGGACAGTCCCCCTTTAAAAAATGGAAGTTGTTGCTTATTTATGTGAAATGAATTAAAACATGCCAGGTGTTACCCGTCAGTTTATCAGCTTTACTTTAGCTCTATAGAATTGCACATGTCTTTGTGGAAAGGTCAGGTACACATGATGAGAATCCAACATGTGGAGCTATATGTCTTAACAACTGATTTGCATTAGTAGCACTGGACCGAATGATGGCCAGACTATTTTATTGAAACCACATTCTGACAAGCAAAAATTATCGAGTTTGTACTTGATTCATTCAACATAAAAACAATGTAAATCACAGGCTGTGTTATAAAATGTGTAATTTAAAGACTAACATCTAAATGAAGATACTTTTTTGAATGAATTTAAATTAATGTGCACAGACTATGTAGGAAATCAACTGTGCATAGCGAAATACTTTTTTTGGCACATTTTAAAATATTTATATAATCATTAAAAAGATATATATTAAAAGTGATCTGAGCCTACAAGTCCATGTAAAGCCTGTGCAACAAGGTCTTTTAACCAACCTTGTATGGTCTGTGTTTTTCATTGAATGTATTGTGATCCTAATATGCAGATGTTCATTACGTGTTCATTACAAGAAGAATCTTCCCTTTAATCTGCAGCAGCTTCACACAGAGCTCTGAGCTTATGCTGCATTGAGATGGATTTTACACACAAGTCATTGTGTGTAACCCTTTAAACAGAGAGTAGACGAGCCACCGTGCTCTATACAATCACCGGCAGCATCACACATGATTCATGTGAGACACAGGAAGAACGTCCTTGTAAACCACAGTGATTATTAGCATTTGGAGCTATTGTATGAAAGAACGTCAAATACTGATTATTAAGTAATGAGTTCATATTGTGATTTAAACGTTTGTATATCATGTATGGTGGATCAGAGTGGATCCCTGGTTTTATAGACAGGTTCTCAGGTTCACTGCAGACAGACAGTGTTGGTCAGTGGAGATGAGAGGGATGTGTACATGCTTGTTAATGTGCGGAAAACATGCACTTGTCTGCTTTCATATTAAGGTCATGGCAAATCAAAGCGAGGACATCACTACTGGAACTAGGCCGATGTACGAACACAGACTGGGCTTTTAATTTGTAACCTTTGATCCATCACTCCATGATATGAGGGATTCAGTGCAGTTTGATCTTACACTGACATCAAATTTAACTCCTGCAGATATTTTGATATGATTCCACACACGTGTGAATGACCATGGTTTATTAAAATGATTCCCTGGGTTTCAACAAGTCATTTCATGGAGATAAAACACTGATTAAGAATAAGAACCCAGTAAGAATCAAGTGTCTGAAGATGCAAACTCTTGTGTTTGTACCTGTTAGTGAGAATATTGAACAAACAATCTCACTTGATTCACTTTTACTTATTTCATTGTAACTGTATTTATCATTTGCTCCCATTGTAGCCATGTGTCTATTGTTTGAGTCGCTGCTTGTCACCACACGCAGTGGGACCACTCCCTTCATATATCGCAATGAGACATGAGATCAACATGTTGTTTAGCTGCACTGACTGAGCAGGAATGAACTATGGATGCTATTAGTGACTAGAGGATGCGGAGCTGCCGTGCACGTCTTGCCCTATGAGTGATGTATTGTGAGATGTAAAATAGAAACTAATGTGATTCCGAAGGCGCGACTGTCTGTGGCCTTGGATGTTTTCTCCCCATGAGTCTTTCTTCTATATATATTCTATATTCAGTATACCTCTCAATTACTCTCTATACAGTACCTTCCTCTGTCGCTCACCTTTTTCAACAGCTCCCATGAATCTTTTATTTTCAAGCCAGCTTACTGAGACAATACAACAGAACAAATGCTCTGTGGATTGCTATATAGGCCAACAGTAGGTGACACTGTACAACCTAACCTTTTCTGTTATGCCATGGATCTTGCCAATAAATTCTGTGATATAAAAACATATCCTGTTTGGGTTTTTTTTGTGTTTGACTGTGACGACTGCTCCAGGTCTGTTCCACCCACAGCAAATGTTTGGATTGTATGTGTCAGCTGCATCCAGTGTGGAGGCCCGGAGAGCAGCACAAACTACCCAGGCCTCAGCGTGGAGGAGCCTCCACCACCACCTAAACACCTGCTTTTTAGTTTTGGATTGTTTCTGCATTTTTCAAGGTAATGTCCTGTGAGTACAGCATTTTATCAAATGTAATAATAGTTCAGTTAAACACATATTGCAATGGAGCATTTTGTTTCCCATTGTTTAACTTGGTTGTGTGTTTATATTACATTAATGACTAATGACCAAATATTTTTTTATAGACATTGCACCAATCCAGAATTCATGCAAGCACATGGTTAGTTTTTCTCTGAGACCAGAAGACCAGTGTCAGACAACCTGGTACAGGAGTCTGCATGGTGTATTAAGGAGCTTAAAAACAAAACAAAACAAACAATGACTCCCTGACTTCAGAAGACATTACATTGAGTTACTATTTTACCTAACCCTAACCCTTACCTTCAAAATCCTGCTGTTGGTTTCTAAAACACTGAATGGTCTAGGGCCAAACTATATTTTGGATCTACTGATAAATTATGAACCATTCAGACCCCTCAGGTCGTATGGAACAGGTCTGCTTTCTAAGTTCAGTTTCTGTGCTCCACATTTGCGGAACAAGCCCCCCAACTCTTAGCTGTTTTAAATCAATGCTGAAAATGTCCTTTGCCTCAGCCTTTTATTAAATCATACAATAAAATCATACTTTAGCTGCACTCCTATTTTCACTCTTTTATTTCTTATTGTACTTATTTTTTTTATATTCTGTATTCAACTCCTTTCTAACTTTTAATTTCTTTTTAAATGTGCCTTTTTTTGTATTGTCTTATGTCGCTTTTACAACTTGTCATGATGCTTTTTATATTTTATGTAAAGCACTTTGAATTGCCTTGTTGTTGAAATGTGCTATACAGATAAACTTGCCTCACCTTACCTAACCTTACCTTATCCTAACCTAAAGTTAAACCTAAACCTAACCCTTAAAACATGTCTTGACCTTAGAATTTAATGATTTACATTATTTGCAAGTCTTCAAAATGTGCAAACAGATTTTGGTACCCGCAAAATAGGTAATACCTAGACCACACCCATGCAAACAATTCTTCATTTATCATATGATTTATTGTGGACAGAGATGGTGGTGTTAGGCATCAAACCACAACAGTCAGGTGTGGACAACACTGATACTGGAACGTTTCATTTGTTTTGGATGGTCCTTGCCTGACATCTAGTGGAATGTTTTGCAAAGTGCAAATGTGCCGTTATAAACTAGGCAGGTATGTAGTTAAACACATGATGGAGAGAAGAGCTTGACACACACATGTGAGGAGTGTGTGTCTGCAGCAGAGCAGCACATGGGGTGTGAGACACACTTTACATTTCACAACAACACACGTCACACACATCATGACGGACAGGTCAAACAGAGACAGTCAGACCCGGAAACAGTGGTTTACTGGGTTTATCTCCAAAATAAAAGCAAAAGAACATAAGCATAAAAAAGGAAAATATAGACTATTTTATTGGATGGGAAACGAAACAAGCGTAATATTAGAATATTTAGGAAACTTGTCTCTCATGTTTAGACTCTGATTGGTTTAAACTTGTATTGTGAGGATTATTGTCTCGTTTCCCTTCATACGGAAGTGTCGCGTTACTGTCCCCCAGCTTGACCACGTGCGTCTGGCGCACATAACTATCGCGTCACATCCGGCGAGATTTGTCTTTTTTTGTTTTCCCGTATCCGCCATTTCAGTTTTTGAAGTTAGTTGTCATCGGCCGCGGTGTAGTAGCAGGAATTGTGCGGCTCAAACCTCCGGTGAGACGAACAGGGCAGAAATCTGCTCTCAGACCAGACTCCGGTGCTTTGTGCTTCCTGGTGGAGTCGGTGTGTCGGAGATTTGATGTCCAGACGAGCGGCTGCGGATGTCTCCTGTTTACTGAACGTGCTCTAGGCGCTAAAGTTTTTGTATGAGTTGAAGGCTCCGCTCGTGGATAACGGGAGGGAGAGCAGGGAAGGCCCGGTGAAGCCTCGGCTTTGGAGTGGTTATCATGGCCGGAAATTTTGACGCGGAGGACCGCGGCAGCTGGTACTGGGGCCGGCTGAGCAGGCAGGAGGCTGTGTCCCTGCTGCAGGGGCAGCGGCACGGCGTGTTCCTGGTGCGGGACTCCATCACCAGCCCTGGCGACTACGTGCTCTCGGTGTCGGAGAACTCCAAAGTCTCGCATTACATCATCAACAGCATCAGCAACAACCGGCAGTCCGGTCCAGGTAAGAGAGCAGCGGGCTGTGGAGGCGCCTCTGTGGGCTGGAGATGCTGATGCGACCACTCTTGCATGACTTGCACCAAAGGCGGTGCGCAGTGGGGTCCCTTCTCCTCCCTCCTGAGTGGAGGATACAGCAGGCCAGACACCCCGAAACACGTGCTGATGTAATGATGGCTTGTTAGCAGACAGACACACCTCTGATCAGGACGCTCACTAGATGTTACACAACACGGTGTCTCAGTAGATCCCACTGATGCACGTTGATGGGCGGTGTGAGTGTAGCAATGTGTGGACTGGTGCACCATTAAAATGAGTCTCATTCACCAGCTGACCCCGGAAGAGTTGTAAATGTTTCAAAGTCAGACGGGATTGAACAGACTTTGACCAGATATTGTCTCCTGCCTGTGCTGCAGCAGAATGTCTTTTTATTTCCTCATACCTTTTCAGAGATGCAGTGCGCTTTATTGGAAGGAACAAAATGCAAAATAAGGAAACAGAGATCCTTGTCATTCTGGAAATCACCACCATCACACGTAGTTACAGAAATAAACAGGATTCACATCTGACACATTTGAACATGCTGAAGTTGGTAACTTGTCTCTCTGACACCTCTTCCATCCTCCCTTGTTTTCATCAGGTTTGGTGCATCCCAGGTTCCGTATCGGTGACCAGGAGTTCGACGCCCTCCCCGCTTTGCTAGAATTCTACAAAATCCACTACTTGGACACCACCACCTTGATAGAACCCATCAACAAGTCCAAACACACCTCCTTCATCAGCGTGGGCCCTGGCGGAGGCCCCCCACCACGCCTGGAAGACGAGTACGTCCGAGCACTTTTCGACTTCCCTGGCAATGATGAGGAGGATCTCCCGTTCAGGAAGGGTGACATCCTCCGCGTTCTCGAGAAGCCAGAAGAGCAGTGGTGGAATGCCCAGAACTCAGAGGGCCGGGCGGGGATGATCCCTGTGCCGTACGTGGAGAAGTACCGACCGGCGTCTCCCAATTCGGTGGCCGGGCCTGGCGTGCCTGGGGGGCCGCCGGGAGGGATGGGGATGCTAGGGAACTCTGACGGCTCCACGACTCAGTCCAGCACTCCGCTTCTGGGAGACCCCAGCCAGTACGCCCAGCCCACCCCTCTCCCAAACCTCCAGAATGGACCTGTGTTTGCCAGGGCCATACAGAAGAGGGTGCCCAATGCTTACGACAAGACAGCCCTGGCTTTAGAGGTAAATATGGAGGTGTTGTGTTTCGCTTTGGCTCCAAGCATCCTCTTACCATGATGTAGGAGTAGCCCTGTAAAGTTGATCAAGTCTGAGCTCACGTTTTTTGATGCTTTAGATTTTTTCTTCTGCATTTGTTGAGCAGGAATCAAGGTCAGAAAATACTCATTCAACCCTCTGTGTAGTTTTCTCAATAATCTATAAGCGTCATAATAACTCTTCTTTAGAGATCAGTGTAGTGACAGTACAGTTAATCTGTTAAGTCTGAAGAGGCTTCAACATTCAGCAAAGACTTGCTTTTGCGTTCATGGTACCTTTTAACAGTAAAAGATAAAAGGGTTTCCCAGATATAAAAATTGCCATTGAGCTCTGCTCCCGGTAGCTGGACTGTTAAAAGTGTCCGGAAGCGAGAGCGAGGCTCCCACGGAGCAGGTCGTTGGGGGAAGGAAATAGTTTGTGTTTGGGAACAGGACCATTTCCTTTAGTCTCTGTGAAGCCAGGAGTCCAGCTGAGCCTGGAGTTTGACTGGGAGACGGAGCAGTTGCTGTGTGCTCATGTCTCCTTCCCTCCCTGCTGGACATTACTGCCAAAGATACAGATCCCTCCTTTGTGTTTTCTAAACTGTACCGTCATTTCTTTTTGCGGAGTCGAACCACTGCTGCTGTTTGAACTTTACTTAGTCCCACCTGTCATGTAGATCCTGTGTAGAGTCTGGGCTAGTTTCTAACACTCCCACCTGTGGCAGACTTTTCTGGCTTTGACCTGTGTGAGGCTGCTTGTTTTCTCAGCTCTAGTTTTCCAGTAATGACTCAGCACTGTGATACTGGACAGTTAATAATTAGCTCGAGTTTCTTTGTGTCGTCTTCAGTAAACCCACCAATCGTGAAGATTAATGTTCAGCAACTGAAACTAACTTGCCGTCATATATACATGTAATCCTTGTTTCATATGAATTGATATGTTCTACTACATGTTTTGTAAGTTTTAAACGAAACTTTTCAGCATCATAAAGTTGTGACGGTGGTTACAGACTTTTATAAAAACTGGATATTGATTTATTTTTAGATCTGTGAAGATGAAATCCGTGCATATAGTTTGAAATAAAGGCAGTGAAAATGTTGACAGACACCTGCGATTAAAATCAGTCCTAGTATAGAGTAGTCCTACAACTAATTTCTAAAAACAGATTCTGCGTGTTGTGAGTACGAAATCTGTAGGCGAGGGACAAGAGTTATGGGCCAGAAGCCTTCTGGTTTCTGTATCTAGTTTGACCAACCACGTTTGAGCAGGCATTGGGTGCCTGCAGGTAAACCGTCCATGTGGCGAGCAAAACTAACAGACCCTTACAAAAGTTATTCAGTTAACTATGACGTAAACACTGACAGTCACAGCAAATCTCCACATTTAAACAGCTGGAACTTTTCGGTTTTAAGATTAATTTGAAGTCTCTTCATCCGTAGAATGATGACTACCACTGTGAAGCTTTTCGTGTTGAATTGGAGCTGTGCCAAAGAGGTGTTGGATCAGCTGTGATAATTTCTAGGCCTCAGTTTGTGGTGCTGCTTTACGTGACTGCATCTTGTTGTTTGTGGTGTTTAGTGTCTCCCTATATTCTGTACAAACAGGGATCCAAAGTAGCAAAAACACCCTACATAGTATTTAGTGATGGATTACAATAACAAGTAGCTGTGATCAGTGTGTGTCAAATGGCTGTGGCTTGTTGCATAATGATGATAGGGTCTGCCTACTTGATAATAGCCAGAGATGACCTGAGCCAACATGCAGGCAAGTCAATAGTTTTTCAATGCATTGGTACCTGCTGCCTCATCAATTTCTAATCCTCAGCTCAGTCTCCAGGTAAACTTCTGTAAAACAAACAAAAGAAGCACCAAATTTGCCCTGTCAAAACCCTGGAGCTCCTCCCGAACACAACACTGTTGTCAAAGAGTGACCCACATAACAAACTAACAGCAGTCTTAATTAATGAAATCCACAAGCTGCAGCTGCAGCAGCAAGGCATGCGAGCAGAGTCATGTCGAGTTTTTACTGTCGTGTTGCAGCTGTGTCACCGTTTGGATTGGATTTGAACGAGAATCTCTTCTCACATGTGCTGTTGATATCACATGTGATGGTGAACAAAATATCTTTGAGTTTTTCTCAGACATCAAAGTGAAAACATCCCACAGATCTTTTCCAGTCCATCATGTTTTACTCTATCATTTTCCGACGGTGTCGTCTTAATCGGTGTTGGAGGTGGTTTGCAGTTTTATTAGTTCGTTGTTCGATGGTTGTGTGTGAAGTGTACAGAACTTCTTCATTTAAAAAAAAAATAAAAATACACATATACTCAAATAATTGTATGCAGAAATTTACTATTGAAATATAACTCCAAAACATACTATATGATACCCACATTTTCCCAAGATCCTTAAAGTGAATAAGTCTTTGAATGTTTTACCTTTGTACCCACAAATGGCTCTCTTATCTACCAACATCTCAGTTGACCCTAACATAACATCTCTTTACTAAAGTTCAGTTTTTTCAGTTCTTGGAGAACAAATACCATCCAGTGGAGATAGAAAGTGTCGGTCTGATAAAGAACCACTTTGGAGATGACGCTTGCTACATTTCTTTTACTCTTTTACTCACATTTATAGAACAAATGTTTAAAAAGAATCAGCAGATTAGTCACTAATGAAAACAACAGTATATTCCAGCCCCACACAACAGCAATGCAGGACATTTTATTGCGTGAAATACTAGAAAACAGGAAATCACTGGAGGAGATGCAAAGTATTCACCTGTCAAATGTATCTTAAATCCTGCACTCGTTTTATTTCACGGGCAGCTGTGATGCGAATGCTGCCAGTTACACATTAAACACAGGTGTCAGGGCTGGTGCCAGGTTATCACACTGATACAAGAACTCTTGGAAGATTTGAAGAGCTTTAACCTCTGACTGTTCATTCATCAGTCACAAAGATCTGAACTTTGGAACTGACTGTTGGTCCTTGTTTGCACAGGTTCAATGACACAGGTAAAGCCACTCCTCTGCCTGTGCAGGTCAACTGTAACCATACGTGTGTCCTCCTGACAGCGGGACTGCAGCTAAGCAGCGTTTTCACATCACCAAATATGTTTTGAATAGATTTCCAATCATTTAGTCTGTAAAATCTCGGCTTCAAGTTTCTCCTTTCCTCTGATGAATAGTCCACAATGTTCCATTTCAGCACTCCAGCAACAATTAGTCAATGTAATGGTTCGGTTGTTCTGCTGAATATTAATAACCAGCTTATTGGACGATTGATTAATTGATTTCAGATAAGTTTCTTTTCAAGAGAAATTGATAAATGTTCCCTGGTTTCAGCCAGATGCTTTTGTCATGTTTCCCATTAACATGAACAAGTGCAGTGCCTGTTCTAAACCTGCTGCTTGTCCTGTGTTAAAGCTCTGGAGCTACTTCGGAATTATTGCTTGTCATTAGTGAGTCCTCTTCAAACAGTTCTACAATATACTGTCACTTTATTATTGTTTGTGTGCTGGACGTTGTGTGCAGAGCTTTTTATAAACAGTCTATAGTGCAGATTGAAGTTTGAAAACTTTGTGTTCATCCTACCTGGTTTATCTGCAATGAAGATTTATAGTCGATGTTTTTCATAAAATGAAACCGAATTTGCTTTATTACAGTTCACGTGTTTGGTTTACATATAAGTTTGAATGATTTACTTAACTGCTGTTGTTTTTTCATATATTCCATGTCAGCTATTTCAGAAATCTGTAAGCAACTGAAATATAAATTAAAATCGCACCAAACTCTGCACTGCCCTTTCTCTGGAAATGTACAGCTTTATCTGACAGTTATGTGTTTTAGAGGACAGTAGGTTTTCTATATATTGATTACTTTTACTTCTGCTGTGGTTATTTCTGCACTCACACCTTTCCTCTCTCCCCTCCGTCCATTTAGGTGGGCGACATGGTGAAGGTGACCAAAATTAACGTAAATGGCCAGTGGGAGGGGGAATGTAAAGGCAAGCATGGCCACTTTCCCTTCACTCATGTCAAACTGCTGGACCAGCACAATGCCGAGGATGAACTCAGCTGAGAACGGACAGCAGGGCTGAGACCTGGACACTAGTATTCAACACTTCCTCACCCCTCCCTCCTTTACTTCCTTTTCCACACACTCACCTGCTCTGTCGTCCCCCACGTCTGCTCCAGCTCTTACCTGCACCAAGTACAATTTCCGAGAATGACGGAGAGCTAAAATAAACAGACCCTTGTTGGTCACTTGTTATACAAACATCCTCCAGTTCTACCCCTCTGATTTATCATACCTGCCGTCCTCCACTGCCTGCTCTGACTGACTGACGGACGTCAGAATGGGTCATATACTCCACAGTGGAAACGGAAGATAAACTGCATCTCCTGTTCTGCGGGTATGGCAACACTGTTCAGATCCTCCCCTCGTCATGTCCCTGTCGTGGACACATTATCAACACTCACTCCTCAGGAGACCCGTCGCCACAGAATTCAGCCACTTCCTCTTCCTGTGTTGGAGCCAGTAGATAATGACACTCAGCACAGTGTCATTTTTCATCCTAATCCGTCACCATGTTTACGCCGCTGTAGGATCACTCATGCTGCATCATGTCACTTGGGAATACAGTAACAAGTTGAAGAGTAACAATACACTTCAATGTCTTTTCATCTTGTTTGAAGCTGTTATGGCACTATTATTTTATTTTTTTGCACACTGTTAAGGGAATAGTTTGACCGATTGTGAAGCATGCTTATTCACTTTCTTGAGTTAGAAGAGACACCTCCTGCCTGAACATTAAATATGAAGCCAATAATCTAAGCTTAGCATAAAGACTCAAAGCAGGAGGAAATGGCTTGTTTGGCTCTGAGCGAATCCACCAATCACCACCGTTAAAGCTCACCAATCAGCGAGTTATATCCTGTTTGTTTAGACCAAACAAACTATAAAGTATATTCACACAATTCAGTTTCACAAGTGTTTTGTACCTACTTGTTGGCTGGGAGCAGTTGTCAGGCAACTAGCAGAGAGTAAGTCACTCCACTTGGTGAAGAAGTCAGGCACATAATCACCTGTAAAACATCACATTGTTACTGAGCTAGGCTTCCTGATTCCCCCCACTTCCAGTCTTTATGCTAAGCTAAGCTAACCGTCTGCTGTCAGTTATCATGCAGACAAGAGAGTGGTATCAATCTTCCATCTAACTCTAAAAGAGAAAATGAAAAAGTGCATTTCCCAAAAATTCCAGCTTTTCTTTTTAATTCTGATCTGTTTGTGTCCTCCTAACCGTGCATGTTTGTAGTGAGCTAATCAAACTTGCATTGACACCACACAGGATACAGTCATTCACTAAAACCTGCTATGGCAGTGTTTTTTTTCTACAGTTGCGCCTCATTTTTCCAGACTGGTATTTCCTTAGTGGTAATATCTTCATTCAGGAAATGAAAGAAATAGGGGTTGAGTGCTATTGAAGGTATTTGTAGGAGCTTACAACACCTAATATTTAAGTTCCAAAAACTGGACAGAAGAAATTCTCTGATGTGTTCCCAGCTTACCTAAGCTCAAGGGAATGGTGTTTTGAAGTTTAAAAAAACAATGCATCTACTTTTGTTTTTATTGGACATGAATGCATTATTATTTTTGGTTCAACCCAAGACTGTGAGTGACACACGTACGTAGTGAGACTCAAATGCCCAGACATCTGCAGCATTTTATCACTTGGATAATTAACAAGAGACATCATGTCTCATAAAGAACTGAAAAAGTGAAGTCACCTGGGGGGGAACAGTTAAGAAGGAGCAACCCTAACCCCCCCCCCCCACCACCACCATCATGCCAAATAATAAAAGTGAGACCAGCAACTAGTAGCGAGCTCATGTAGCCACAGCCGTAGAGCAGGCCCCAGCAGTGAATCTATAGGAAACCTTTGTTGAGGTGGAGATGAAGGCAACACTACATTCAACCTCTCTGCTCACCCCATCCACCCATCACCTACAACCACCAAGTAGTCTTTTTGTAAGAAAAAAGAACATATTGCTATGAATTGATGAACTGTGTCATTGTCATTACATGCTAAAAAATATTTGTATTATTATTTTGTAGTTTTCTTTATGGCTGGGTTCGACTGCAGGAAAACAGTTTCAATGTACAATTTGCAAGGGAGTGATTGGCTGCTGGTGCAAAGTAGATCAACTGACTGGGGGTGGGGATGGGTGGGCACATTTGTTTGCCCCCAGCCATCGCAATACCACTTGTTCCAGTTCTGCATCTGATATGCATGAATGAAGTTGAACAGAATGAAAATAGGCTTTCCACCATGTTAGTTAGTAATGTCTTCTTTATATTAGTGCTCTCCATTCAGCTCACTGAGTAATACCTTAGCGAAAACAGACTGCTCCATGTTCAGATCTTGTCAAATGTGTTGAAGAAAAGAGAACGTGGTGTTATTTGGTACCTACCCTTTGTTTTTAACCTCTTCATAATCCCGCTGCCACCTTGCACTATATTCTGTTCTTTTAAACCTTTTCCTTGTGCTTTCTCACTTTTTTAATCCTCTGCCCCTCTTTTATTCAAAGCCTTGACGATGCACATGCCAACGTGGACTTTTTCTTTCACTGTTTTCCCTCTGCCATTTTCGTATCGCCAAGAGATCAGGCAAATCATATAGTACAGACTGCCCTTTTTCTCAAAGGGTTGGAATTCTGTTGAGGTTGAATCAATCTACTTTTTGACACCTGACAATCATCACCCACATTTATCATAACGCATAAACTGGTTTGGATTGAAGCAGGCTGGATGTACAGCTTAGACATTTGCTTGAGTGAAGCTGCTCCACTTTGAATATGATCAGTGAAAACTTGCTGTGTCTTTCAAGTGAAGGTTTCTCTCAGATGTCATGGTTCAGTATTTTTGGCCAGCACAGCATGCCACCCTTAGGTGGCACTGTGGCAACATTCAGAAAGATGGGATCCTTCTGGAAACCATATTCTGCCAGTGTTCATGAGATTTAAGATTATGAAATTAGATTTTTAACAGAATGCACTTAACTGCTTTTACGCAGTGTTTGCATTGACTCTATGCTCTCCTTTTTATGGTTTTCAATGATCCCTGATTGCTCCCACACAAGTTTCCCTGACTTAAAGCTCGGCCTGACATACATCTGTCGTGCTTTCACTTTGTATTTTCAAGTTGGCCATATTCCACACACCCGTGTTAAAAGATTTCTGGTTTCAAAATATTTGGCTGACTTCTTGGAAAAGTCTGTGGTCTAGGAAAGTAACATTTGTGTTTACTGCCAGTTTTTTTTTTTTTTTTTGACAAAGTCCCTTTTTATCTGTGTAGTTGTGATCAAATCAAGCTTCTTTGTCACTCACATCGCACATGGCAAGTGCTTAGCTACATAAATCATTATCTTATAAATTGTGTTGCCAATGAAACCACCAAGAAGTATTTTTTTAGTAGCCCTGCATGAAGTCATTCATTTCCTTTCATAAAAAGGAAGGGGTGTCAAAATGCCAGTGGTAATTGTGTTAATATCAAAATGTGCCATTTTATTATAACACTATATTCTTTCAAGACAATTGAAATTACCTTTTTATTTTCTGTAGCATGTAATGTGTTAATATACTAGTAAATAAAGTCAAACCCATGACAAATAATTAGTTTAATGTTTTTTTAGCCGTTTGTATGCTTGTGAAAATGATGTGCCCCTGAGTCAGGAATTTCTTACTGAGCATTTTCCAACAGCTACCACCTGAACAAATATAACATTTATTTAAATTCTGACTGTTCTAACTCTACAATCCATGACCAAAGAGCCTTTTCATTCATGCTGTACATGCCAGTTGCCTCACTACAGAAGCCATTCATACTAGCATAATGCTGAAAAAGACTTAAGGGAACACTTACTGTCACAGTATAACACCAAGTCAGTTAAACTTCAGGGATATCAATCTGTCCATTTAGGAAGCACAAGTGATCCTCAATCAATTTCACCTGCTTTGGTGCAAATGAAAGTGACAACTAAGGCTGCACCTATCGATTAATCTAACGATTTTAAAAAATATATTTTTTTGTTTTTGATTATTTAATTAATATAATAATGAATTTATCAAAAATATTATATTATAAAATCTCTCCAAAATACATTTTGTGGAAAAGCTTGTTCTATTAAAGTAAAGAAATACTGCAGATCTACATTAAGCTGTCCAACAACAAAATAAATGATAACCAAAGTAAAAGTCAGGTAACTTTCTGGAGGAATATCAATATTGTGTAAATTCAAGTTCAGCAGTTGCTGCTTCACAATCTTGAAGCGGCATAGTAGTTGTATCTGTCAAATAAAATAAAGTAAGTATTTCAACAGTCTTTACTATTAATTTTCACACTGAACTGAAGTTTACTCTACTAATAAAATAAATATTATTTTCTTCAAGAAAAATAAGGTTTGCATTAAAAAAAAGGACATCTTAAAATAAAGTGCTTAATTTTAGAAAGAAAAAAAAAAGATGTAGTTTGAGTTTCCCCATGTCTTCTTTTTCTTTTTATATTTCTTCTTAATATATCACTACATTTCACATATAAACAATCCCAAAAAACATTAACAACTTAACAGCTTTAACACCTTTTCTCTTTGTTCCTTGTTCAGTGACAGAAGTGAACTCTACCGTGTGCTGCCAGGATTTACTACCGTAATGAAGAAAATAGCGGCGCATGTTAAAATAAGACTACCGTAAGTGAGGTTAAAATAGCAATGCTCCGTCACAATCTAATAACAGCGTCTGGGTCCGTATAGAGCGGAGTCTGGGTCCGGTCCGGACCGCGTCCCGACTGTTGGGAACTATGCTAGATGATCGTGAGCGATTTGTTTTGCTTCAGCTTGCTCTTCAGGTGAGTCCATGCTTTGACTGTGCGCGGCCACCTTCCTTACGACGTGTCGACGCACGTTCCGCGAGTCGTCGTATTTACGTAATCGATGACGTCGATTACCTTCCCAGAAAGGGAATGGTTTTACATGTGGTGGCCACAGACAGTTGCTCTCTTCTTCTCCTTCCTGACTGATTCTTCTCTAGTTTCGTGTTCTGCTAGTGTCCTTGTCACTACTGGTAGCATGAGGCGGTAGCTGCAGCCCAGTCAGGTTGCACAGGTAATCCAGCTCCTCCAGGATGGAAATTCCATACATGCGGCCACAAGAAGTGTTGCTGTGTCTCCCAGCACAGTCTCAAGAGCATGGAGGAGGCACCAGGAGACCGGCAGTTACACAAGGAGAGCTGGACAGGGCAGTAGAAGGTCATCAACCCAGCAACAGGGCCGGTATCTGCTCCTTTGTGCAAAGAGGAACAGAAGGCGCACTGCCAGAGCCCTACAAAATGACCTCCAGCAGGCTACTGGTGTGCATGTTTCTGATCAAACTGTCAGCAACAGACTCCATGACGACATGGCATGAGGGCCCGAAGTCCTCTAGTGGGACCTGTGCTCTGCTGTTAGGTAAAATCCTCAGAGTGATTGTCGGACCTTACGCTGTTGCATTGGGCCCCTGGTTCCTCCTGGTGCAGGACAATGCCCAGCCTCATGTGACCAGAGTGTGTAGGCAGTTCCTGGATGATGAAGGCATTGATGCCATTGACTAAATCTAAATCCAATTGAGCCCCTATGAGACGTTATGTATCGTCATGTTATGTATCATCCGATGCCACCAAGTACCGCTACAGGAGTCCATGAGCTCACTAATGCCCTGATTCACGTCTGGGAGGAGATCCCCCCCAGGACACTATCCCCGACTCATCAGGAGCTGCAGGCACGTGGAGGCCACACACTCTACTGAGTCACATTATGAGTTGCCGTGATGAAATTCCCGCAAGTTGCATCAGCCTGTGATTTACATTTTTTTCTTTGATTTTCAGTGTGGTTTTGAATCCAGCCCTCAGTGGGTTGATGATTTTGTTTTCCATTGACCGTTGTTACATCAATTTGTTCTGAGCAAATTATACAATGTACATCAGTAAAGATTTAAAGCTTGAATAATTTGTACATCAAGATCTGATGTGTGATTTAAGTGTTCCCTACATTTTTTTAGAGCTGTGTATATTTTTGACAAGACGTTAGGATAACTGTGTTGTCAGAAGCCTGTAAAACCGAAGATACATTTCTACTCTACACTGAGTCTAATGTGGACTTACAGTGCAGCTTGTAAGAAAACTGCCATGTTAGCTTCACTAGTTTGCACTGACTATGTGCAGTAATAAAATATTCCACAGCACTATTTCACAAATTGAGAAGCACAAACTAAATGAGCAGGTAAGTGGAAGTTGTACAGTTAAGTTAAAAAGAAATTTAATACCTCTCAATTGTTTTTTGAAATTGAGCACATGAAGCTTGTGAAGGATGTGACATGGGCCAATAAACAACCCCTTAGATTTTGGTGCAGATTTAGACAAAGGGGCAGATTTTTTTTACTATAACATTGCTAGATTTATTTATTTATTCATTTTTGACTATTTCCCCAATTTCTCAGGGAATATAATAGACCTTGGTGAAAAAAGTATTTGTGGATTGACAGCCCTGTGCGTGAAACACCTCCATATATTTGGTGTTTTATTTTTATTAATAGTTATAGTATAAAATATGAAACTTCACATTTCTTCGTCATAAAGGTTTGATAATGACACCTTTGGAATCATTTCCATTTTAATATATACTTTATAATGGCTAATATATTGATATCAGAAATTCATTACTCCTAATAATGGCATCTGCATCCAAATATCCATATCAGTCAGATTCTATTAAAAATGGATACATTACAGATAAAAAGTAGTTTAAAAAGATAAACAACTGTTTGTGGTAATAGACCGATATGTGGTGAGGTTTGATAACTCCTGATAAATAATCCATCTGTTCATATTAAAACACAGAATGTTGCATTGTGGTAATTCATCACACTGAAATTAAAGTATATAATTAGTTATTGGTTATATTGTACATTATGTTCTTGATGTAGTTAATGAGATTTTATGTTAGAAGTGAAAAGATGAATTTACTATTCTGCACTAATTAATGCTTGCTCATTGTGGGAACTGTTGGGTTCCTCTATCAATTTTAAGGTCTTGACCTGATTATGTTATGATTTAACGCTTAAAATTGTACTAAATTAATACCTTTTATTTTAGTTCATTCATTTTTTGCCTGGATTTTTGTGAAGCACTTTGTTACCTTGTTTAGATAAGTGCTATACAAATAAAGTTAGTATTATAACTGTGTGGATAACTTTTTGTATTAAACTAGGTTGGCGAGCCCAGCCTGTGACAGTGGACGCTGTGTGGACAACCATAGGATCAGTCCACAGGAGACGTGTGGCTAGCTTGAACACTTCCACACTATAAACTCGACCCAGGTAGTAGTAAGGAAAGAAGTTGTGAGAGAACTTACAACACATACATTCATAGCGACAACTGAATTACTGGATCTCAAACTCCTGGGGTTGAGGATTACACTCCAAAAGGACTAGGTTTGTTGTTTTATATTGTTGTTTTATTTCATTTATTGTTCAAAGAGCTTGTTTTAAAATGTTGAAATAAAATCTACACTGCTGTGTATGTTGAGATTGTTGATGTAAGGCAATACATTTATGAACTCTTCTTGTGTGTGATTCAAGACAACCACTCCTTGAACCTAGATAGGTGTTAGCATCTCAGTTTCTCCCACTGGTTGATATTTTCATTGGTCGTGTAAATATGTGGAGCACTACAGAAGAGTATTCAGGTCAGGCCGGAGGGGAAAATTATAGGAGGGAGTTTTTTCATTTTTTCATTTTGGGAATAAAGTCAAAATATCAAGAAATGTCAACTCCATCAAACCTTTTTTCCCACACTGGGTTTATGCACTAAAAGAGAAATATTTTCCTTGTTAATCAAATGGAATGTGAGGTACAATTTCATCAATTTATCCACACAAGATATTTTGTAGCGGCAGTCAAATGTGCTAATGTTTGTAGTTGGATGTTTGCAGAAACGTTTGACTTTAATCTTGAAATGTTCTCAACATTTCAACTGATACACTTTCAAAATGAATCACTGTCCATGTATTGATTTTTTAGCAACAATATGAACACATAATAATGCCCTTCCTGACTCCTCTCTCTCGCTTGCTCTCTACACCGACACACACACTTATACAGTTACATCAGACACATCTGTAAACTCTGACTAGGTAAAAACTAAATAATTTGCTCTTCACAAAGACAAATCAGAGTTATGATTATTAGCATTAGCTGCTTTCAGACATGCACCGAACCCGGAGATCATCCTGACATTCTGTGGAGGGGCTGTGTGTGTGAACGCAAATGTCTGAGTGAGAGCCTCTGGACTGGTCAGCAGACTTTCTGCTGACCAGTCCCCTGGTATAAAGTCTGCAGAAAGTCCAGAGGAGCTGATGTAAGAAGGCAGCAGAAGAACCTCTGCAGGATTCACCACAAGCAAGTGGGCGTGTTGATGGTGTTTCTGACAAGCAACAGACTCAAAAATGAAGAAAGAAAAACTAACAGAAAGAGAACAAATCTCCAGATGAAAAAGCAGAACCATGCATGTAGAAGATGTCAAGAGGTTTTGGTGATTAGTGCCAATGCTGGTGTTGATGTTGACGTAAACAAATACGTGATCTTCACAGTGAAAGTAATATGTTACTTCCGACCTGACATTTCGGTGTTGTTGTGAACACATCTGAGCGGAGTACCTCCTGCTGCCATGTACCTTTGTGAAAGACAAACTGCAGAATTCTCCAGACTTCCTCCGGAGGTCATTTCTACAGAAGGCTATAAAGAGCGGGAAAGTGAGATCCGATCACAAGTGACCACAGGAGAGACGATCATGATGTATGTTAGGCCCAGGTGAAAGCACACACAGTTAGACTTAACACAGTCCATTGTGATCAGAGCTCTTAGTGTGTCATTCCAGGAACTTTGTCTTAGTCAGACAGACCTGATGCTGGTGAGTTACTTTTCACTTTGAGCTGCAGAATTAGTCACGTGACTTTGGGGGTGTAGAGTACAAGAGGTCACAGATTAGTACAGATTTACTTATTTGTCTAGCAGACAGAATAATTGTTTTTCCATCGGGGAAAGACAGAGTTTAGTGTCAATTTGGACTTCAACATAATGTCTAAATGCGGAAATAATTAGCAAACACAATAAAGTGTATTTAGCGTTACTCTTTAAATAAGATTACAGCCTTGCAGCTTAGCTCCTCACATTAAAGTTAGCTTCTGATGGGCGGATCACAGCTGGTGGTTCATGTGCGTATACTCAGGACCCGGATGAAGCTCGTCGCCATCATTACTCCAGCCCAGCGCAGCGCTGCCGGTGGGGCGGAACACCACTCATCGACCCTGCTGGATTGTACGATCCTCCGACAGACCTGGCACGCCACCGTGTTTTTCACTAAGTGTTAGCCAGTTTGATCATTTTCGCTTCGCTACCAGCATCCCAGACACGATGGACGAGAAAAGTGACCAAGTTTATTTGGCAAAGCTTGCCGAGCAGGCAGAGCGATATGACGGTAAGTCTCTCTTAGCGCTGGCTGCGAGTGGGACATGTTCGCAGCTGGTATTTTTTTCTCCATGCTAGCTAATGGTAACCGTGCAGTGTTCGGTAGCAGCTCACTGTTAGCCGCGGCTAACAGCTAATGTGGCTACGACCGCGGCGCTTGCTGTTCGTTGGCATGACAAGGGACTAATTCACCGAATAATCTAACGTGACGTGAACAAAATATCTAATTGTGGGGATTGTTGGAGCTTTGGGGGATTTCGCGCGAGCTGGACTGAAAGTGGCTAACGTTAGCGAAGGGGATGTAACAAAATGGCGGATTACTGGAGCGTGAGCTGTCAGTAGTTGCCCACCCCCCCCTACCCCCACCCCCACTGCACCATGCTAGCTCTGTAGCGGAACATTTGAGCTACTGCTTCGCTTTGTTCTCTCAATCGGCACCAATGTTACTGTGCTGTTTTTGTCACCATTCTAACAATTTAACATCCATCCGTTTTTTATGTTTTTTTTTTCGCAGAATGCTGAGAGCTAATTTAGACGCTAGCGAGGCGTTAGCTCCTTGACGCTAAGTGAGTTAGCAGTGAGTGGGAGGGCATCTGTGCACTTGGTGGGGTGTTCCCCTGAACACGGGCTGTACAGATCGATTGGAGAAAACGCTCCCGTCACACTGTCATACCATTACAGGCCGGACAGTGGCTGTTTTTAGACGCCTGCCTTTGCCCAGAAACGTGAAGTGAATGTGCCATGACTCATTCAAGGGATTTGGACCGAGTGTATTTACAGAGTGATTTAAAGTGGCTAAGTGGTATCCTGGCTGGAAATGAAGTCGTAGTCGTATTGTTCTACTGTCACAGCCTGTCCAGTGTTAACACTAATCCTGACACTCAATAGATGCATTTCTAAAGTCGTATACTGCGAAAAATGATATCGGCCTCACACTCGCAGAACAGCGTGTCATGACGAGTTATTTAATATTTAAAGTGCAATGTATACCCTGCCATCGGAAATCAGTTCCACATCCAGCATAATTTAAACCTAAAAAGAACATCAATGATAGATTAAGGAAGTGAGTGGTTTATGTGGGTGTGCTTGCTTGGTTGTTGAATAGGTGGAGGTTTGACACTGACGAGGAAGCCACTTTAACATGTATTCTTATCACACCATATCAGGTCACCTCTAACCCTAGCATATTAGGCAAGTTACCAATATTTATCCTTGAGCATGACACACCTGACACATTTTTAAACAACCAACCAAAAAAAAACTTAAGGGTTTGTGAAGCAGATATAATTGGCCTGCTGCTGGTTCCTTGAACATATCTGAATCTCTGTTTGCCTCCTGCAGGCTTGATAACACATCATAATAATGGATTTGAGAATTCATTTAGAATTTTTCTCACAACTTGAGACCACCATGTCTTCAGCTAACATGTCGAGATAATAGACACCTTGATGTGCACTCTGAAGATACAATGTGGAAATAAAATATTTAAATAAAACAGCAGAGTGCATAAATGAGATTTACTTATGTTTCCTTAACAGAGATGGTGACTTATATGAAGAACGTGGCGGGTATGAACGTGGAGCTCACAGTGGAAGAGAGGAACCTACTATCAGTGGCCTACAAGAATGTGATCGGAGCTCGGAGAGCCTCCTGGAGGATAATCAGCAGTATCGAATCCAGGGAAGAGAGCAAGGGCGGAGAAGAGAAACTGAAGATGATCCGGGATTACAGGCAAACGGTAAAGCAGCCATTATTTAGACTCTGTCTTTCAGGAACACATGAAGTTACCATGTCCCATTGTCCCCTCTATCTTTCTCATTTCAAAGCATTTCAGTTTAGCTTTGCTGATGTGAAATCACTTGCTCATATTAATAATGCACATCATGAGGCACCTACTGGACAGACTGCATCTGAGTCATAGTTGGCAAGTGGTGCACTCTTTTGCTTTTATGAAGGGAAACAAGAGCTGGCTATTATTATGGGAGAGGCCGGGTGTGTCAGAGAGATGGGAGAGGCAGTTGGACTGCAGTCAATGACCTAATGGGATTCAGAGATGAGTTATCCTGCTGCTGTAACTTTATTGGTTAGTAGTTCTCTAACTCCCTCAGGGGGACACATTTCTTTATCGCTGCCACATTACCTGCTAAGCATTCAACAGCATTGAAATTGAATCAACAGGAATTAAATAATCAATCAACTAGCAGACTATCAGAAATATGTTTGCTGATTAAAAACTGATCACAGCATTATAAAGAGTACCTGGTTGTAATGTTGTTGCAGGTTGGTGTATATGTTTATTGTGAAGCATCAGGAATGCCATTTAAATCATATTTTGCAAAAAGTAAAATAAAAAACTGGTTTTGATATTGTGGCTGATCGTGGAACCCAGAAGAGGACACGGACAGCTACAGTGGATGTCATATGTGAACATATTAAGACACTTGCAGACAGTCCAATTTATAATCTGGATTATAGCAATTGCTTTATTGGCAAATGTATGACAACAATAATGTTTTGCCGATAGAATAATTACTTTTTTGTCTTTGTTTGGTGGCAGGTTGAAACGGAGCTGAAGGCGATCTGTAATGATATTCTGGATGCACTGGAGAGGCACCTACTCCCCTCTGCTGTCATGGGAGAGTCTAAGGTCTTTTACAACAAAATGTAAGAGCTTTGTGGTCTGAATATTACTTAATAGCTGACTTCATGAATCCTCTATTACTTACACATAATGTTGTATAACTTTTGGGGCTGGTGTCTTTATTTGACATGTTTATATAGTTGAATAGGAAAAAACTGACAGCAAAACAAAGTCAGAACACTGGCAATATGAGGAAAGTTCAGAATTTTTTGAAAGGAATGTGTTGTGTAAAGTCAAGGCTCATGTCACAACTTGAACAGTTTGCTCCAAAGACCATCACAATGCAACAATTTATATCTAATATTGTCATGCACCACCTAGTAATTTTTCCCCCTAAAACATTTGCAGGAAGGGTGACTACCACAGGTATCTGGCAGAGTTTGCCACTGGCAATGACAGAAAGGAGGCGGCAGAGAACAGCCTGGTGGCCTACAAAACAGCTACCGACCTAGCCATGTCCGAGCTGCCTCCCACCCACCCCATTCGCCTCGGCCTTGCCCTCAACTTCTCCGTCTTCTACTATGAGATCCTCAACTCGCCCGACCGTGCATGCAGGTCACTATTTCTTCAATACATTTTCTCTCTTGTATATCTTTAAGTTTGATTAACAATGTTAAAGCAGAGTAATCTTCTGGGTGCCTATCAATGTCATCACAGGGGGTTTGGAAAGGATCCAAAGTGTCAGTGTACTGACAACAACCGTTTAGGAACCATCTGATGATTTCACTGAATCTTTACTCATTAGTCTCAGTTGCAGTGCATCACTACAGTTTTTTCTTCTGCCAAATCATGTGTATTGTTCTGACAAGTGACGCTGAAGCTTTAAATGCTCTATTTGGAAAAAAAATTGTGTTCACCAAGTTGACCTTCATGTTTTATTGTCTTACCACATTAATTTCAATGGATGTTATTAGGCTTCGTTTTGACACCGGTCAATTTAAACACGCTTTGTCTAAATGTAAGACAAAATGGTTAATCATGTTAAAATCCTATTTCCCCTATTCATCTTTAAAACTGCTAGACATAGTTTTGAAGCCATCTGTGTAGCATCAGCTTTATGTTCACACATAAATTAATATAAAACTGATACATGATATAGAATATAGCATTATATATTTAGTGTGGCAGATGTGCATAGTACATCTTGAAAAATAGCAGTTAAATCTTTAATGTATAAACATTCAAGCAAAATTCTCATAGGCATTTGTTCAAATTTCTCATATCGCTGATCAGAACTCTTGAATCTGCTCGAATCTTTAAGTTTGTATATATAGTGATTTCAAACCAAGTGCTGAATGTGTTTGCTCAGGTTGGCGAAGGCTGCATTTGATGACGCCATCGCAGAATTGGACACACTGAGTGAAGAAAGCTACAAGGACTCCACACTTATCATGCAGCTGTTACGTGACAACCTGACACTATGGACTTCAGATATGCAGGGAGAAGGTAAGAGGCTCATGCCATGGTGCCCATTCATTAGACTTCTGTCGTACATGATATACACTGACATATTCTCTGCACTGGCACTGTGTCTATCTGTTATGGTCTCTGATCAACGTCTTTTTCAAGGACTAGGCCCTCGTTGATCAATTCTCCCACACCTCACTCATCTCCTGTTACACACCTAAACACGTTTGTACTGAATTTATAACATTTGTCATTAACTCCGAGCAGCCTGATGGCTGATCTGTTGAGTCAGCAGTAATACAACACCCATGCATTGCTAGATTATAATATTGTGCTCTTTACCAGGAAGAGTAAGCCTTCTAATTGATTGTGGTAGTGTTGTCATCCGATTTCATGACTTTACTTTACTTGAATATTTATTAGTATACTTTAGCTACCAAGCATATGAATTATATTTGGACACATCTGTCAAATAACTATAGCAACGATCTAAATAGTAATCAAAATGGTCATTTTTTAATATAAATATCCCGTCCCTTGGACTTGTGTTGCCACTGTGTGCACAGACTTTGATTCTGACTTGGCTGTGACACCGCTTTGTACTCGACCCCTGTACAATTTGAGAAACTGGGTCTCTAGTTTTTTGTGTAATTTCTTTTTATCTATTATAAAATAAAGCAGATGTTTGTGCTTACCTGGCATTCCTTATATCATAGTTAAATAAGCATTGAACATCTGCTCCAAGCCATGGTAATCCACCTGAAGGCAAATGTTTTTGTAGATACAATCTTGACATAATTGGAATAATCAAATAATGAGGGTCAATGACTGTGAGAAGTGCAGCCATGACCAAAAAGCTAAACGGTTTGAATACACATCCAACAACCCAAGCTTTCAGTGCATGTATCATGCTGCTCACACTGCATGTCCATGTACAGAGTGCAGGATCCAGAGAGGCTGAAGTGAAATCAGCCATTAAGAACAAAAACTCACAAGCATTCTACCTAACTAAGATCACCTGTTTCTCCACCTTGCAGCTTTATATTCTAGGGCTGAACTGTTTGAGGATGGTATTGTCAGAAATAACAGTATGTTACAAAACTACGGATGAATTAATGCAGTTGTTGCTGAGCACCTCATAGAATTGTTCTTCCTGTTTAGGCAGGAGAAAAGTAAACTTCAAAGTGCTCTTGAATAGTTTTCTTAAAAATGTTTAGCTCACATTTATGAAGCTGTAACAAAGTCTCATTCAAATCTTAAATTCTTTCTTTTGGACTGTCAACCCCAAATGCTATTGTCTACAGTTTGGTACTACTTCTTTGTACTAGAGATCATGATTTCAGACCTTTTTAAGGTTATTAGCTTGAAACAACTTCATTTTCTTCAACTCTGCCCATCAGTTCTGACATTTGTCACCACTGTTGCTTAATACAGTCGTCTTCTTAAACTACTTAATTCACCCAAAACTGAAAGAAATATACATAGTGGTTATTATAGTCATGAAAGCTGTGCACGGCTGCAAGTTACAGCTTGTTAAAAACAGTTAGTTATATAAGTTGACAAATTACCTCCTAGAACTAAAAATTTTCAAAATAGGATTTTGATGTAAGGGAAACAAATTTGATTCATTCTTTCTCTTCCTCCGGTCATTCCAGTAGTTTATATTTATTTCTCATCATCTCTCTTGTCTTTTTCTTATTCCTTCTGCTGTAGAGTCCTAAGGGAAACAAACCAGACTGTTCATTTCCCATGTTAACTGTACTTTGTAAGTGTTGCTCACCCAAGCCTTGCTGTGTGTGTGACTCACCTCTTTTTCCTCAACATGAATTAACTCGTGGTGAAATAATGCAGTCCACTCACCTGTTGCTTTGTCGCTCACTCATTCATTGGATCTTCGGTCTACCCACCACAGTCAGTTGAAACTCTTTCTTGACTAGGGCTGCCACCCAATAGTTGACTTAATGTTGGTCTAAGTCGACCAAGGTTTAATCTGTCATTTGGTGGAAGACGGGAAAAAAACTCCTGGAAGTGGAAACGCTCAATTAGCACGGACAGACATTGTTTACATGGCTGTTCCCTGCGGTTATTAGATAATTAAGTACGTGGGGTATCCAGGAAATCCAAAATGTAGGATTAATTTCCAGACGTTAAACCCTGAGAAGGTGACATCCTGCAAACTCTGGAGGCAAACATTGTTGTCTAATGTTAGCCAATTAGCATGGTATCACGCTAACTTTAGATAGCATAGATAAACGTGGTCTATCTAAATGTTCGTTGGCATATGTGCATATGTTGTGTTGGTGTTAGAAATTCAGAAGTTGCGTGATGTATCAAAATAAATCAACAAAATGTACAGTCTCCTTGTTGGTTCTTCCATCACTTTCAGACTCATCAGCGCTTCTGTCTCATTAACAAGCAGCTAGTCTTCACTTGCTTTATGCTTGTGCCTGTAAAAGTAACATTTTAAAGACTTATCACCATTTCTCTCTAACAATATTACCTGTAACATTCTTCCTCAGCCCTGAAATGCAAACTCTTCTGATGCCTCCTTAAATATTTCAAATTAAAATCATCTGATGGCTTGAACTAACAACTACTTGTCGACTACAATAAATCTTTGGTGGGGGGCAGTCCTGCTCATGAGAGTGTAGGTAGTTCCACTCAGTGTTCACTTGGTTACCTATTAAACCTGTATGCACATCAAGCAGCAGAGGTTTGGCATGGTAGACTGCACACTGTACAAATTAACACTTTCAGAACCCCAGTTAATGGGATAGTTCACCCAAAAATGAAAATTCACTCTAACTACTCACCACTATGCTGATGGAGTTTTATTTATTTTTTCACTTTTTGATCAGTTTATTTAAACACTACTTGAATGAGTGAGTGTGACACACACTAGTGAAAGATGTGTTTGGGTTCAGCATGTATTTTGGTCCAGTCCAGGGGTCTCATTTATAACCGTTGCGTACGCACAAAACGGGGCCTGAAACGTGCGTACGCCACTCCTCACACAAGCATTGGGATTTATAAAATCAAACTTGACGGGAAAATGTGCGTATTTCCACGCAAACTCTGACCCATGCGTACGAACGTTTTGGAGACGGGAAAGTGGCGACACAGACGTGAGGTGGTGAACTGAAGCAGATTATTGATCCACTTCATCATTTACATTAAAACCAACAGCTTTAGTTGTGCTCACGCAACATATCTGTTCCACACGAACCTTTTAATTGAAAAATATATAAAACAGCTTACAGCAAATTACGTTCAGATTCCATTAAACAGCGGCGTTACAGAGCCGAGTCATTAATAGGTTTTAATAATATCTTCTAACACTGTGCGTGTATCATCAAATCACTGCAGTGAACGTGACTGTGCCATCAGGCACACGGAGCACAGAGCGCACTGGAGATCACTTACAAGAAATGAAGAAACTTTCCAAATAATATCGCAGAGTGGAGGTTAGGATCCACTGATGCGAGGGAATCGGTCCGATGCTCTAAATAAATAAATACTGCGGTGACACTGGTGCGTGATTCTGCGTGTTGGATGCACGCGAATGGAAGGATGAGGAGGAAGCGAGGGTTCAGCGGTGTCTGATCAGCTAATATAGATTCTATTGATCTGTGATCTCTGAGCTGAACTGAGTCCAGTATCGCACAGATCGACCGACGGAACCGAACCATCCCAGTACAACACGAGCATATAATAATAATTCTGTTAAATTCTATAGAGAGGGGACATCACAGCTGTCTCTGAATTTAATAATCCTGCAGTTTTGGATGATTAAAATACGAACAGACAATACAACAAGTTCCCTCATATTCTGAGTGTTTTTTTTGCCTCCACCTTTTGAATTGGATCTTTTTTTATTTCAGGCTCAGTTCTTTCTATCGTCTTCACTCTCACTCACTGTGTTAACAGCAGCAGCAGAGTATCACTGTATTTTCTTTATTAGTGACATCACTGCTGTCCAATAAAATCGCTCTTCACCTCCACCTGACTAACAAACACCTCGATGTCAGTTTCAGTAAGTTTCGCTTCCTCTTCTCATCGCTTGATGCCGTGACTCCATCAGGACTCATGGTGGAAACCCATTGGTCAGCAGGATAATTTAATATTCATGACGTGCTTTGCATTGACCATTTATGGTTGAAAGTGGGCGTGTGGAGGGCGGATTTGGAGGCAGATCCACGTACGGACGTTTCCAGGTTGACTGTGATTTATAAAGCGAACATTGCGTTCAGGTGTGCGTGCGCACAGTTTTATAAATCGGAATTTTCTTTGGCGTACGCCATTTCCGGCTTTTGTGCGTACGTACACTTTTAGTATGAATCCTACGCACTTTATAAATGAGACCCCAGGTCTGTCGCGTGTTAGAAACATCGTCAACACGCCCACTTGTTCGCTGTGAATCCTGTGGAGGATCTCTTGCTATGTTCTCACATTGGCTGATTCGGAGCCTCTCACTATGCTGTCATATGACAGCTTAATAGAGAGTTGATTTACAGATGAAGATTTCTCAAAGAAATCCTCTTGTATAATGTGTTGGATAGCGCTCAAAATCTCATCTTGTCATTTAGGCTGTGGCTGAGTTCTTGAAGCCTTATTTAGAAAAGAGGAAAATTGTGTCCGTGCTAAAAGAATATTTCTACACGTTTTCAATACAAACATTTTTCATAATTATGCTGCACCTAGCACAAGGCTACTGATGTGCTAATGCATCAGTAACTGATATCTATATGCATGTTGTGTGTTTGGTTCGTAATGCTCCTCTCCACATAAAGATGTTGTATTTTGAAAAATTCCAGTATACTGCATCTTCAAGTAAAAATTTTAAATGACCACCATATACATACTATAGAATTGCGACTTAAATACCAGTCAGTGATCTAAACCCTGTTGTCCAGACTCGGCAAACAAAATCCTCTTGTGGCAGAAGTGGCTCAGAAAAGACTTCAGAACAGAAATCAGGGGGGAGACACAAATGAAATGCTGGTTTGGCTACAAGCCCCTTTTTTCACCAGTTTTTAATGATAGTAATTGGTATTTAGCACTTTTCATACATTTTTTTTAATAATTGCGTTGACATTTTGCTCGTTTCCAAACTGGATATTTTTAATTTCACTGAGTTCATCTGGCTTTGTACTGAACATAAAGCCTGTCTGTCTCTCACTCACTGTTGACAGTAGAAACCTTGTTTTAAACAGAGCAATCACATTCTGACGACAGTGATTTGTTTATTTTTAACCATGTTGTTTCTCCACCAGGTGAAGAACAGAATAAAGAGGTACTGCAAGACGTAGAGGACGAGGCCCAGTGAGACTATGCCACCAACAGCCAACAACTTGAGACCCTCCCCTCACCACCTCACACTCCTCATCCCTCCTACTTCATTCCCCCCCTCTCAAACTCACCTTCCTCCTCTCCTTCCCCTTTTTTCCTTTCTTCCACCTCTGCAGTTCCGTGGCCCAGCAGAGCCACGGAGTTAAGCTGGTTTATTTTTCTCTTCTTTTTTATTTTTATATTAGCCCTTACATCATTCAAGTAAATACCACTTAATTGAGACAGGAAATACAATGTTAGACAGACAAAGATAATAAGAATCCCCTTTTTTTTGTCCTGGTACAAGCAGTTCTGAGATGTTATCTTTGTTTTCATTGTTGTATTTTTGTTTGTTTTTTTTGCTTTTTCCTCAATATTTTTATCAGTTGCTGGATGTATTGAGATTTTTTTCTTAATGTAATTACAGAAATTAACTTTTATTACTGATAATGTTGACTATTAGTTATGGGAGCTATTTTATCTCTGTTTTTAGTGAAATGTCGAATGCGAATCATCATCTTTTTTTATGGGCAATTTGAAAACTACAAGTGCCCTTTTTGTTAACTTAGGTTTTCAGTGGAAGTTGGCAAAATTCGCGATATCCATGTGGGGCAAAGAAGTGCTAAACTTTTACACCATAGTGATTCTGTCATCATGTTTTTGTAGTTGTCCTTGGACTGTACCTTGTGCTGAAATACTGTAACTGTGCAAACATGCTGAATCTCTGAAGGTCGACTTGCGGCTAGCTGGTGGTTTTAATTTTCAAAACTTGGGAGATTTCTCACTTGTGTAAAAGACGAGTCTCAATTTGGCCCCGCTCCTCGACAGAGAGCTCTAAAATCAAGATAGTCAGCGCTTGCATGCGTTAACACATCTCTGCTGCTTCTCCCCTACTCTTCACTAAAGCTCCTCTTGGTCCAGAGGTTTTTTTTTTTTTTTCTTTTATTGTTTCCTTTGTTTCTCTTCTTGTTTTGCTTCATTATGTGTAACTTGGAGCTGATTTGTACTACTGGATATCTGACTGGAGCCACAGACAGGGAATCTGTATTGTTCTTACTGAAACACAGCATGGAATTAACATTAAACAATCTAAATTAAACATTACAAACTGACTGGTTGCTTTTATTTTTTTCATTTGCCTTTAGATGACTGATTTTGCTGCTTATCTTGTCTTATGTGAACAAATATAATCCAGGGAACAGTTTGTTCAAACATGGTCAGGACTGAAGTAAAGGGGAATCTTGCTTTTCCTGTTTCTTGTTGAAGCTTCTGCCAGATAGAATTTGCATCAAAACCTTGTATAAACTGACTTTGATGAGTAACTCGCAGGTGTTTGTTCACAATTCAAAGACAGTGTTGTTAGTGTCTCTTTTCTTCACCACAAAAGCAGACAGACCTTAACAGCATTGCCAAACAGAGCAGATGTTGCTGCTCGATTCTGAGTTGGCAACTGTGAGCATAATCATAAATTTATATGGTCTATTTATAGTGTTCGAGAGACAAATGCAATCCTACTGCCTGCGCTTTTGCTGCCACAGTGGCCTGCTACTGTGTGACCGGCTGATGGAAGTGATGGTCAGAAGTGGAGTGACGTACACAGAAGTATTTAACTAGCAGGCAGCTGAGGTCAACCCCTTACAATAGATATCACTACTACTTTGTCAGGAATGTTTCCATGTGGCTGAAAACAAACATGGATCATAGATTAGTAGTTTGAATATGTCATAATTATGATGGGTGCTATGTGTGCTCATCCACCTTTCACTCATACATGTTCATTCTGAAAGTACCCTGAGGCCTTAATCTTTGCCTCCCCACTTTCAGTTTCTTGTAACCTCTGCAGCAGTTGTCTGCTATTCTACTGTTACATCACCCGTAATAACAGCCTGAGCTCAGAGCTGAGCCTAAATTTAGACTCACAGGTGAAAACGGGGGAACTTGTTAGGCAGAGCGACTTCCTGTCTGCAGTGGGACCAGCTTCAGCCCATAGATAGCTGACACTAAAAACAATTGATAAGGATACACGTGGGGGGTGGTCTGCAGGTTTATTAAGAGTAATGTGGAAGAAGTACACTACACTTCTTTTTCCTAAAGCTGTGAGAGGAGACAAGACTTTCCTCTGACTGGGTGGTTGTACAGCAGCCCGTCAAGCGCCCTCTGCAGGTCAAGTCTGACACACACAAGGGGGAGTTTCCCACAGATCACAGCCTCAAAGATGTCAACCCTATGACTATATATTGGTGCAGTGAGATCTGGGTGGAGTCAGTCGTCTGTCACTCAGAGATCCAAATGTGCAGGAGGAGCAGGTAGAAAGAAAGGATGCTGTAACCAGTTCCACCCATTTGCATCCATATAATTCTAGCAGTACATTAGTGTTAATCGGTTGGACTCATTCATGAATTCATCTGTCATAAATTCATAGAATAGAATCAAGCCTTCATTGTAAGAGAAAGCAGTCAAATTAAATTAGAGGTACTACTTCTGAAATCATTGCAGATTAATAAAAAGTTCAAAATAATAAAATAAAAAGACAAACCAATTAATACGAGATTAATAAATACTGTAAATAGAATAGTGGCTAGCTATTGGTTATTGCACATGTATAGGTCAATATATCATATTTATGAATTGGTGGAGTTTAGTGTTCTGATGAACCGGGGGGGATAATCTATTCTTGAGTCTATTTGTTCCAGTTCCACAATCCACCTACTGGTGCTACTTGGACACGTCTTCAGTGATGAACCCGAGGTCATAGGGTGTTTCGGGTCTTTGATTATCAGAAACCCTCGCCCGGGCGACCCAGCCGAGGTGGATCAGTCCCCGACTTGTGTCCAAGTGCCTACACCACAGATCCCCCCTCCGGATCCACAACCATCGTGAGGCCTTTTCGGCAGCCTCCAGGATGCTCTTTGTGGCTGCAGTCCTTTTACACCAAGGAGTTTCAGTGTCTTTATTAGAAAGTGGCAGGCAAAGCCCCAGCGGGTTTTCCATCCATCGGCCCTGCATTCTGCAACAAGATGGCTGTACTTTCCCCTCTTGCGTTCATTGTCTTCGATCCGGTCTTCCCAGGGGACGGTAAGTTCCATCAGGACGACTTGCTTTGCAGACTCCGATGTTAACATCATGTCTGGGCGGAGCGACGTGGTTGCAATGTTTCATGGGAACTTGAGCTGACTTCCTAGGTCGACATGGAGTTGCCAGTCCCGTGCCGTGGCAAGAAGTCCTCCTGCAGAGCTAGGCTGATGGTGTGCCTTCTCCCCAGCACTGATGAAGGTGATGGACTTTTTGGGGGCATGCTGGTTCTTGCTGCTTTGGATTGTGTCTGCCAAGAACCTTAGGACCTGGTCATGGCACCAGCGGTATCGCCCTTCCCCCAAGGCCTTCGGACAGCAGCTCCATACCATATTAGATTATTGCAGAACTAACGGACACCCTGGCATAATCATTGCCAGGCTATAGGGAGAAGGCTGAAATAACAGGGAGCACAAATTACACAAAGGTTTCTGTTGGTCCCCAGTGCGTATCATACACAGTGAGTTCTACCTGGACCAGGGTTGATTTCTGTGCCTTGGTTTGTTGTAATGTGATGAAAAACAAATTAACGTCAGTCTGAAATACATCCAGAATGTCACTAAATACAGTGCTCCGCCAAGGCCCAACAGGCCGCTTATGAAACTATAATTCACTAGATCTGTATTTATTTGTGTATCCACACCAAATTGCACACACTTATAAATATCAGTCCCCTAAACATCTTACATTTTTTTCCTCAAAATCCATGAATTGTTCTCTACAAAAATCTACAAAAACGTTAAAAAAAACCCTATCTAGCAATGTTAAACAAAGTTTAAAGATTCCCGTACCCACACCAAACTTTTACAGATTCTTCCCTGACTCATACTGCATTTCGTGGCAATCTGTCAAGTAGTCTTTGCGAAATCCTGCTAACAAACAAATAATAATAATAATATAAAAATAAGCTCCTTGGCAGAAGCAACATTTTAGGTTTAAGTTTCAGACAGGATCCCACTACAAGTTAGGGCCACATGACTATAGAATAAATCTCAGATCACACTTCAGGTTCCTTTGTTTAAAAAAGATAAAAAAAATAAATGCAGGTGAAATGACCAAAAACGGCAGACATGCAGTAAAAGCAGGGTGATCTGCCTCCATAGTGAAAGATGGCACCAGACATTCAGGCACAACAACATTACCTCCCTAGCTGTTGCACATCTTTATTTGATCAACATTTCCAGTCGACTTTCAGCTTTGTGATTGAATTTATCTGCGCAGTATCATCACATTATCACCATACCAGGAGCTCTTCTTGCCTTTCACCTGTAACCCCTGTGCTTTCCCCCCTGTGCTTCCACTACTGTCACTACTGATTTTATATCATTACATATGATAGAGAACCTCATGTATGGCCTGTGTAAACATGGTGTAAACACAGTGCTTTAGAGCAGTGATTGACAACCAACAGGGGAAACCTCGACGGTAACCAGGGGCTGAGTGGAAAGATGATGTAATTTGACAGATGAATACAGTGGCACTTGAGTGCAAAACACAACAGCAAATTAAACAGATTACAAAACAACTTCCCATGGAAAAGCTAGTTACCTGCTGACAAGTCTCCTCAATGCCAGGAAGGAAATGCTGATAAACCATGTTTTGCTGTTGTGTTATCTTATTTGCCATTGTGTTTTGTGATTTGCTGTTATGATTTTCACTTCAGGGCCACTGTAGTTGAGACATCTGTTAAATGCCTTAATGTCTTGAATTGAACTGATGTGAAAAATAATGAAAGTAGTTGGGTACCTATGGATACTTTGTTCAAATACTTAACTAAAGGCTGTATAAGGTTAAATACAGAGGAGAAATGGCTGAACATGAATGAAAATACCAGATTACAGTACAATCAAAATCAGACAATTAATTTATATATGATTGATTGTGTTACATCTAAAATACAACATATCTTAATATACATATTTGATGATGGTTCATGTGACTGGGCTATGTGGTTACAGCTGGCACAACATACCTTCAGGTTTTCAGGAGAGGTGTTGAAAGGCACGTTGCCATGGCCACCACATGATTTCTCCTCCATTGTAACATGAAACCTCAAGAGGGCAGCAAGTTCCATCTAACGTGAGAAAGCACCACATCACCCTAAAATAATTTGCATGTTTCCACAGGGGCTGGTAATGGATGTGCTGAGAGGGGTAATAACAAAGTGCAACTTTCCAGGACACTGCGTTAGACGGTGTGTTTTGGTGCTAGAGTCCGCAGCCTCCTCTTCTACATCTTGCTGCCTAATCGGCGTCTTCAAGCTTCCCCTGCCTTCCTGTGGAAACTGGAAACTGCCGTGGTGTTCTGTTGTCGGAGAGAGATTGCTGCTCGCAGAGGGAACAAACGTCAATGAAATATTATGCACTTCCTCTCCTGCTGCAGAGACAGCAGTTATAAATAGACGGGGTTATTTTCAGGCAGCAGTTGTGAGATTTGCTCAGCCCTGGTCTGATCCGGCCTGGGCCTCCATGTGGCATCTGGTTACAGGACGGCACCGCAAATATACAGCAGGATGAACCTGTGAACTGCAGCTCACTGTGCTCTGCCCCACGCCCTTCACATCGCCCTGCAGCAAGTGCCCTTTGTCCATGGAACACTGCACATACATTTCATTTCACTGGGTCTTATAGTGTGTCCGTGCACAATGAGCACACAGTTCTGATCCCAATGCACCTCTCTCTCTCTCTCTCTCTCTCTCTCTCTCTCTCTCTCTCTCTCTCTCTCTCTCTCTCTCTCTCTCCAACCGGGTCCAAATCTCCAGACCTGCAGAGGAAGCAGAATATAAACCAGACCGCAAAGTAAATGCAACTGTCCCAGTGACAGTGTTTTATATTTCAGTTGTGTATTCATAGTTTTTTGAGTTCGCCCAACTTTAGAGGCAAATGTGATGGAGTGATTTAAAATGTAATAAATACGCTAATGTAACTGGATTACAAGACGTGCACACGCTAATAGTTTTTTTGAATATGTTGTGTGTTGTTTATTATGTTAAGGTACTTTGTTAGTTATTTTCTCTTGTGCTCATGTGTTGGCTGGACTAAGGTAGTGCATTTCTTAAAACTTAAAACAGAGAGGTAAATAAACCTCCAAAGACGTCTGTATAAAGAGTGGCCATTATTTCATCGGACCTGTGTAGTTACAGAGAAGCATCCATTACCTGGACAGTTTAAACTTCTCTTGGCTAAGCCATTGGCGTATCAACCACATGACAAAGAAAATCAAGAAAAGGAAGCCCCACCCAGATGAGAGCGTTAAGAAAATACATTGCTCCATATACTGTAACATTCCATTTGCAGAATCTCTGGATGCAACAGTAAATCTGCAGTGAGATGCATAAAGCATGCAGCATACTGACTTCAATTCTTCCACCGGAGTCCTTATGCTTTATCGTTTGCAGATCCAGATTCCACAATTTTCAAAATCTAATAACTGCACAAATTCCGTTATGTGGAACATATATCTCTCGAATCATTCAACTTATCGGCTTGACGCTTGGGTTGTGCCTTCATTCTTTGGACCGAGTTGAATATGTCTTCTTCTACATCCACAGATAAACTACAGCAGTGGTCAGTAACTGGGTCAAACTGCCGGTCAAAATCACGGACACAGACACAAACAGACTGACCCTCGACAGGTGCTGATCTCTGTCATGGCAATAACATAGAAAAAACAATATCCGTTTTATTGCTGTAATGCTTTATACTGAGCGGCATTACATAGCTTTTATTTTGAAAAGTTGTGAACTTGAGTCTGAATATTGTTTTGCTTGCTTAACAGACCTCTGAAATAGCCAACATGATATGGCTACAAAATATTAGTTAAGTAAATCATTCAAACGTATACATAAACCATGCACGTAAATAGCATATCCAGTTTCTTTCAGTATAACTTTCCTGACTATGAAATCTTTACTGCAGATAAACCAGGTAGGATGAACACAAAGTTGTCTTACTTCACTCTGCACCATAGACTGTTTATATTAAACTCTGAACACAACATCCAGCAAACATCCAGCTCACAAACAATAATAAGTGACAGTATAGTGTAGAACTGAAAAATTCTTTAACACAGGACAAGAGAACAAAACATCATAAACAGGCAGGTTTAGAACAGACACTGGAATAGTATATTCAATGATGTGTGGCTTTGTTCAAAGCTATAGGGCTAACTGTAAACAAAGAATGACTTAAAGATGACATTTTCCATTAGTAGTTAATGCAATAGTACACAGAAAGATTATAATCAAGTATTAAACAAAATAATAATAATTAAGGGTTAAAATGGTCTTGTTATTGTTATTAGATTATTATTGTTGCTATCACAGCTGTTTGTATAGAGTCAGACGACCTGTAGTGGCCTTGAAAATCACATGGGTGTGTGTGGGCAATGTGTCAGGTTGTTTCCAGCATCTCTGGACGGATCCCCCTCTGTCATCTCATCGTGAGTCACCTTCTTTCCATTAAGGAATACAGAGGCATACACACTCACGCACAAGCAGACACACTAAAGTAAAAAAAATGAATCCTTTGTGGTGCTGCCCTTCAAGCGAATGAATCGTACCTGTCATCCTTTCCTGCAACCTCAGTCATCCAGTATTTCTCCATAGGAAGTAAAAGGGAAAGAAGTCTTAACAGATGTGATGATCTGGGCAGGGAAGTAGGAAAACAAAATGCTTTTACAGCCGCTGTGTGACATGGATTTACAATAAGGCAGAGCTTCCTCTTTCCAAAGACAAACCCATGTCAGCATTCAAATTCATTACCATTAAGATTGTTTTTGGCATCAGGTCAACGGTAAATACATGTTAACTTATGACAACAATTTATGAATTCAGTTACAGTTGTATTAGCACTGTGTCTACAGCAGGATTAGGATTATGTAAAAAATATTCCCACGGTATTACTTAACAACAGATAATCTGTATTTGTGTCATTACACTTTCATTCGAGAGTAAGACAAAAATCTGCACTTATCATGGATGTCAGTCATCTCCAAAATATGTGTTTAATTTAAAATAGAACTGGGCAGAGCTGTGTATGTGTATGTGTGTGTGTGTGTGTGTGTGTGTGTGTGTGTGTGTGTGTGTTTCAAGGCCGCAGGTTTCCTGTTGATACCCGGCTGTCAGGAATGCCTCCAACTGGGGTCAGAGTTCAAAGGATGTGTGTCATTGCCACTTCCCTGCTCTGACCACTAATGCCCCTCCACACAAAACACACACTTATCTTGTGGCACACTCACTCTGACAGACCGCCGACATTGTAGCTTGTAGATTGTGCAAGTTCAAGGCAAGTATCTTTTTTTAAATACTGCTGCTCGTTCATTATTCACTCAGACAAGATGCATTATGTCTCAAGTGGGAATCACTTGCTGAAATGTGGTCTGCTCAACAAAGCAGCCAAGCAGCAGTTAGAGCATGAATGCTGCAGTGATGCAACACACTGTAAAATCCGAGCAAAAAACAAAAATAAAATGTTTAATATCAAAATACAATAAAGATCCTGTGTTAAAACCACATGCATGTGTTCAAATCCATTTTTCTTGGTATTTACCTTTATTGGATAGTGACTGTAAAGAGAGACCAAAAACATAGGGAGAGGGGAGGGGAAGCATATGCACTAAATGTCCACATCCACCATGTACAGTATATGCATGTGGTGCACACTTTAACCATTCAGCTATCCGGTCGCCCCCCCCACCCCAGAATCCTAGTTAGTATACCGGGTGTCAAAGTTGAGCAAAGCCAGTCCGTCATTCAGCTCTATTACAGATTTGACATGGACCGGGCAGCTTCAGGGGGTTCATCCAAAAATGAAAGAACTGTCAAAAGTCCCATTCAATCCATCATTGTAACATAGTTGTAACATGGTTTGAAGTAAAAGTCTGATAAACCAAACTGGATCTCATCTCTTTTCTTTTCCAACAGCCTGATCATTTTTCACTGCTCTTACCTGCACTTGAAAACTAAAAAAGAGGTTTTCTGCTTTTTTCTACCTATATTAACACAAACCTATGTTTACTTGGGACTATCAACAACAACAAAAACAACCACCAAAAGAGATCTAAGATTGGTTTATATGAATGTTTAGCGGCCTTAAGAGTTTGTAATATAAGTTGATTCTCAAATATATTCCAATTGTGAAATATGAATAGTTTTTCTGTTGCTCCATCCTTTTACTGGACTTACACTCCCTCACATGGATCTCATGAATCCTCTCAGAGGTCCTGACCCCTCCGCTGGGATTCACTGGTCTAAAGGATATTTTTCTTTAGCTCCCTCCTTCAGCCCACAAATCATGATGATGTTCTCAAAGATGTCACATTGCATAATGTATACAAGTAGGTGGATGTATGCTGACATTTAGCAAACAGGAATGCAGTGTCAAGGACCTGGTTAGTCTGGTCTTCGGGGACAGGAAGCACGCTGCCATGAGAGCACAAGTTGCTTGTTTTGTTTTTAGAAAGCATGCTGTGCATACGCGTGTCTCTTGCTTGAACATCCTATGGGAGGCACATGTGGCTCTGCATCAAACAAACACACACACACACACACACACACACACACACACACACACACACACACACACACACACACACACACACACACACACACACACACACACTAAGTCTAAATCTACTGGGTGGGTACTGGTAATGTCATGACAGGATGCAACGTCTTCCCTAAGACCTGCCTTGTGCATATGAGCGTGTGTGTGTGTGTGTTGTCTGGTCCAGGGAATACTCGTATTGTGGGGACATGAACCTTTTACAGGGGTACAAGTCACCTTAAAATAATTCATTAAAGACATTAAGACATGTTTAAGTTTAGGGACAGGCAAGTATTAATTTAAGACACACACTATGAGCACACACTTTTATCCTCTAACACACACACACAAACACACACACACACTGCAGTAAGACAAAAGACACATATCCTCTGCATGTGACATCCATCTCGAGCAAGGCTAAGCTCCATATCCTCCCCATGATCCCTCAACCAGAGAGGCAACATCCTCTGGCAGCAGTGAGGGGAAGCTGGCTTCACTGAGACACTTCGCTCTGCAACAGGTAACACCCCTACGCCACAGCTAAAAACCTCTAATCATTACTCTCCACTCTTTTAATCCTAAGGTAAGAGCCCCCACTCAAAAGACAACCCGCCTCTCTTCATATGCATGTAGGGAGAGATTTATGATTTATTGTTACATAAATCTGATGAGAGTCAAAGTGTCCCATTTGTGCTTTTTCAGGTTTGTCTAGGGATGGTCTTCTTGGCACATTCACCCTGCCCTGAAACAAGGATTTGCCAACGGACCTGAGGGGAGAGGTGTAATACTTTTCATCTGTCTCATCTGTGGGGAAGGAACAGAAAGACAGAATCCCTTTTTTTTTAATAAACGAAATAAAAAAGGACGGGAAGAGGAAGGAGAGAAAAGCAGAAACAATGATGGAACTGACGATCCAACTTATCCCGACAGGGGAAATAATCCTTTCTCCAGGGAAAAATGGAGAACACTACTGCCACCACTGCAAGGTCAGTTCACACACAGTGTCCACATCTGGAGTCAGAGTTTCCCGACTCGTCCCTCAGTTCAGTGGATCTTTACAGGGCTCAGAGGGTATGTGCTGGCACAGTTGACGTTATAGGAATCAGCATCCATGGGGATGATGTTGGAAATCATTAGCACATTTAAAAAATGGTATATTGCTTCAATTTACACCGTTACCATTTTAATTTGATTAAAGCATAACAAAAAATACTGTGGTATGATTTAAGCAGTGCTCCCAGAATGATAAGAGGCATTATTCAGAGTTCATTACTTTTAAAAGGGTTAAATCTCCTTGTAATACAAACACTTTATTAGTAATTTATGAAAAGTCCTGATCCATGCAACATTGATAAGTAAAACTCCTGCAGACGAGATTTACATATGGCAGATAAGAAGCATTTCTTTAAGAGGTCAAAGATCAGTGTATGTAGAAAGATAAATTCCACATTAAAGGTGTCAACCTTGAAACATACTTTGGTAAATGCACGATGAATTGATGGGTCCACATTGTTGTTGTTTTTTTCTTATTTACACAGTTTATTAACAACGTTAGTGACTAAACACAGAAATCTAATGTCACAGGAAGATACTTTCAGTGCGTGTACTATTGAATTTTATGTGATCAATATTATCAACAACTGGTCCATTAGCTTGTAGCCTACTGTATGTAGAAAGGAGGCCTCCTGTTGGTGAAATGTAGCACTAACTCTGCAGTTCCCCTGCAGAGTTAGTGCAGTTTTTTAACAGTTTTTTAACAGTTAACAAAGTTAGCGACTAGCTCAAGAACAGAGTGTAGCATTTAGCAGCTAAAAGATACTGATATGTCTAACAGGTGGATTTGCAAACAGAATGTTGTAGTTTTAACTTTCATTATGAAACTTCAAATGAAATGAATGCCAGTGCTGATCCTTCTGCTGAAAGGCAACTGTTAACTCACAACTTGGCCATATCTAGAGAAGTGATAATGTGTCAGTGTGTTAAGTTTACAGCTTGTTTCCGCTGCCCCCAAGTGGCGTTTATACCAGGTTGAAGTGATAGGTGTGGTAACAGACACACTCTACTTTGCCCGAGCTCGCTACAGGGCATTTCCTACATTATGAGCATTGGAGTTTGTTTGAAAGGATTTAACAGACATGTGTATATACCAGGCAGGGAAGGTCAGATTAAATCATTCTGTCGTCTCTACTGCCGCAGGCTCTAAAGTTTGAAGTACTCACATTTTTAAATGTGGAAATTTTGTTGGCATGTTATGGTTTACTTATTACCTCAAAACCGTGTCCATGCAGGAACATATAACATAAATCGGTTGCTATAAAACATTTAAACATGTGCCACACACTGTATGTTTTCTTGCCTCATATAGGAGTAATAAAGACAGCTGATGTCTAATATCTATATAAACAGTATCTAAGGAATGAAGGGAGTGGGCTTTTTGTACCTCCCGTGGTAGAGGGTACCATTTGGTACAGTTTAGTGTGGGCCGACACCTGATTAGGATGTATAGTGAGAGGAATGTGGCGTGGTTAATGCAACCTGCTGTTTGCTGGTAAGCGATGATTGGGGAGTTGTGGAATGTACTGTAGCCTGGACGTGGAGGAAGCGACAAAGACATTCCAGTACACAGCATCACTTTTTCCCTCCTTCCTACATTCCTACAAGGTCAAATCACCCTGTATGTTTGGATGTGTGTGTGTGTGTGTGTGTGTGTGTGTGTGTGTGTGTGTGTGTGTGTGTGTGCGTGTGTGTGCACATGTGCAAGTTTTGATTTCACAATTTCTGTCTCCCTGCATTATTTATTATATTATTCACAGAAATATGGTGAACGTTGAAATCAAGCAGGGTTCTGAAAAGTAGGGGAATTTAAATATGCTGTTGAGGTAACTGACTCAAAAACAAGAGGAAACGTTGAATTTGTTTGGCTAAGTTCTGGCAGTGTTTCCTGGTCTTGGTTTGTCAGTTTGTTAGTGCAGTGGAACTGATAAAGAGTTGGAAGAAGAGGTCGGGGGTGTCGGTGTCATGACCGGCCTTTCCCTTCCAGTACAGTCTGTCTGTCTGACATTGCCTTGTCAACAGGATACAACCTGTGTGTGTGTGTGTGTGTGTGTGTGTGTGTGTGTGTGTGTGTGTGTGTGTGTGTGTGTGTGTGTGTGTGTGTGTGTGTGTGTGTGTTTGTTTGTTTTTCTGTGAATGCCATTGGTTGTGGGTCGCTGAATCAATCACCCCACCCTCCGGCAGTATGGACCTATTGCACTTCAGCTCGGACATTGACAGCTAGCTTACCAGCAGGGTGAGGTCACCTTCACATGAGCATGACACAAGTTGTGTTAGTCTGCAACCATGTCCGGGATGACAGACAGCTCTGTAGTGAAGTATTTCCTTCTCTTTCATTCTGGACATACCACACAGAAGTACAACGAGGATGCAATCTGTCATTAATGTCACTGAGGTCATGGCTGTAGTACCTAGCAACAAGCTTTCCAGTCTACATTTAAAGAGTTACACGTTGTTACATTGCTTTTTGAATGTGATTTATTTTAGGCCAATGAAAATAAAGACTGGATAGATGAGTCAGTAGAAATAAAAATAAGAGCAAAACATAATTTAACTAGAATGCCACTGAGATAGCCCCCAACAGTCTCCTTATAGAACCAGATTTAAATTCACTAGATCTGGATTTTTATTCTGGATCTGCACCAAATTGCACACACTCATGAATATCAGTCCCGTACACATGTTGACATGACATGCATTATCCTCTGAGAAATCCATAGAAATGTTTAAAAACGCCCTATATCACATTTTAAAGAAAGTGATCCACCCTCTGATACGGATCCACCCCAAAATGTAATGGCTTCTTCTCTGACCCATACTGCACCCCCCCCCCCCCTTAAAAATCTAAAAATTTGAAAAGGCATTAATGAGAGTTAAATTTATGATCCCACTTTTTCTGTCATAGAGAATTACAGTGGGTGAAATCATGGTAAAGGCACATGACCCCAATGACCTCCCTCACAGGCCCTCCAGTAAGTTAATAAGAATAAAAGCTTTAGTGTATTTTTAAAGTACATTTTTTTTAAGGATATAACGGTGGTCATTTATTGAAAATAAAAAATAAATTCTCAGCTCACAGTTTCAACATATTGCCTCACGCTCACATCGTCAGTGTGTGTGTGTGTCACTCAGTCCGCAGCGACAGAAGGTGCAGTGACGCCTCTTGTAACAGTAGAGGGTACGAGAACTCTTCCAAACTGATGTCACTGGATATTGTGGCACAGCTTCTTGCAACCTTGGCACTTTATTTTGCAACTGTGGTGTAATTCACAGCTGGATGACATCTGCATGTGGAAGAGATGGACTCGTATGTAGTGCAACGTCCCCGTCCAGATGTGGTTATTATTAATGAATCAATGAATGAATGTTTTTAAAAAAAAACGCCGATCGATGCCGCTCTGTCCTCTGACTTCTCCTGATATAATGTGGGGTTGTCACTCATGTCCAGCCTCGTGGACATATTTGAATAGAGTTTAGCTTCCGTGTGTGCAGATTGCCCCCCCCCCTCCATTCCTACGTGTATTATTGTTCCACATTAGCCTCGCACCAAACTCCAAAGGCTTTATCGTCCATTTTACAGTAAAATAACCGATCCCCGCTGAATTAAACCCGTGCTGGAGACGTGAGATGTGTCGCTGAACTTCCTGGTGGTGCAGCAGGGCAGTGAAAGAAAAGGAAGGTGGATATGACCACACCACTCCCATAGGAGGTGGAAGTCACATTGAAACCTCACACTACTTCCATAGTTGTTCCCATTAACACCAGTACATACAGTGTGGGGTGGCTGTGGCTGAGCCGGTGGACCACCAGAGGAGGAGGGGGTGCGGTCCTCCTGAGGGGCAGCGGTCTGGAGGGAAGCCTCGGCGGTGACAGGCGGTCAGAGCCCGCGGTGGAAGCGCTGCTGTGGGAGGGTCCGGAGGGAGAAACCCCGCAGGACTCACTCACTCACACACACACACACACACACACCCTCAGCGGCACCCTCCTCTGTCAGACACACACACACACACACACACACACACCAGTCACCGGCGGACTCACAAACCTCCACTCCGCTGTGTGGACGATACGAGCCCAGTGAGAGAAGAGACCGTGTTTGACCTCGGCTGTTTTTAAGGTAAGTTTCCCTCCTGAACACCTGAACCAGCGACTGTCCACGTTCTGTTAGCTCCACCGTGTTGATGCTATCTGTTCACTGGTCACTGTAATGGCGAGCGAGTTGTGTCTCTGGAAAGTTTCTGCTGTGGGATTTGTAGCATGAGTGACTTGATGTGTGCCATATGGCGATAGCGCTTCACCAAATTCCATTCAGAAATAGCACAATTTAACGCCGTGCGGCCGGTTAGCAACCGATTTACACGTGAAAACACGCGATCGAGGGCTACGACAAATCACTGACAGTCACCGAGGAGGTCTGCGTGTTTTTAACGTTTGAATGGTTTGTTTCGTTGACGCTATTAAAGCCTTTACACTTGACCTTCTCCCTGTTACTCCTTAGATTACGCCTCTCAGCGTGGAGATACTTCAGAGGTTATTGCGAACAAGCGTAGCTCAGACCAGAAGTTGACAACTTTATTTGGATTCTGTTAATGCCGATTTAAAGAATCCGTGCTATCTGTGGTTTCTGAGCATATCTTCCGTTGAATTTAAAGAGCAGTTGGCAAATAAAAATAAATGATGGGTATGTTTGAGAGACGTGTGGTCCAGGACCTGCAGCTTCCCTGTGTCCTCTCAGTGCAGTGTGGTGAACTTTCAGCCACGTACTGATTCGTCATGTCGCCTACAACTCCAAATCCTCCAGGTTGGGTCCAGTCTTTTTATGGACGCCAGACAGACACAGATTAAGACAGTTCACTAAATGGCTAATCTCACAGCCTCTCTCCCTCTCGTTGATTTAAAGTGCAAAAAAACAGCCACCATCTGTATTGTAGTGGTAGGTGAATAGCTGGTAATCATCTCCATCATAGGTGTATTGATCACTGAAGTGATGGCAGTTTCTTTCTGAAATGCAAGCAAACCTGTGTCCACAAATGAAAAAAAAACAGCTAAACTGACCTCATCCCATCCCCGAGTGCAATGTTTAAAGCCCCCTTGCAGTCTTGCCAGCAGCTGGCCTGACTTCAGCTGTCCCAGCTCTCCCTGAGAAAGTTACTCTGTGGATGTCAAAGGCTTTGTCAACAAGCCTGTCCACCTGTTAATGTGTGTGTGGTTTGGACATGAAGTAAACACAAGGGAACAAGGCACCTGGCATACCGTGTAAACTTGTTCATGCCAAAACATAGGCCCATAGGGAGAGGCGTGCAAAGAAATGAGCCAGCATCAGCAGGATATTCATCTGGGTTCAAGTTGCTTAGGGCAGCTGACCTGTTGCTTGGAGGTCACGTGGAGGGCAGGACCTCCAGGCACTCCGCCTGTCACTCTGCTGTAAATTTGATTTAAGCTTCTTAAGATGACAGCCGAGTATGTCTAATCCAAGAACATCTGTGGCCGTTTACACTGAATGCACAGAATATTCAGCGTGATAGCCCTGCACTATTATCCAGCTTGGAACAAAACGCACATCAATGTACTGTTGTCAATACGTTTTTACAAAGCAGATGCATGTGTTGTGGACTCCCTGCTGAGATTCACTTAGCTGCTGTTTCCATTGGACGGATTTCGTGCAGATGCACAAAGGCAGATCTTTCCCTCAGTGCTGTGCTTCAGGCTGTTTTTAGTCTCGACAGGCTGTGTTTTTTCATGGTATTTCTGGATCGTGGCTGTTTTGGTTAGAGTGGTGTTGGGAAATTTGGGATTAGAATGAGAATCACCCTCAAAGTCTGCCTGCTTCTACACAGTGAGTCTTTTTGCTATGTATAGATAGTACCCATGTAAGCATAAATAGAATAAAAAGGGCTTGTGAACTGGTTTTGTATGTTGTAAGATGCTCACATTAATGTAAGAATAATCAAACACAGAGGCTTATGATTGTCTTTTTCATTTTACTTGAGGAGGTTTTACAGATGAGGGAAAGTAGATATTTTGCTCCTACCCAGTTGTTTGACTATTTATCTGACTTTGCTTTCATTCTTATTGAAGTTAGTGGATTCCTTCATGGAAGATTTCTATCTTTACTAATCCATAGTTCATGGAGTATGGACATGTTGGAGAGGTAAACTGCTGAACTCCATTTTTGTGAAATTGAATGTGATATTGGACCCCTAACTTTGGACACCTGGCTGTCCCTGGACCCTACTATGAGGAGCGTGTCACTTTATTTAGTTTGACACAGGAACTGATGTCAACAGGGTGAAGGTTCTCCCGGTCATCTCTCAGTTACATGTTGGGTGGAACCCATAGGATACACCTGATGGCCTGGCTGTTAGCCAGACTCCCACCATCACCTCTACAACAGGAAAGACACTCTTGCATGCATGTCTTTTCATACACATGTATGTACTTGACCTGTGTTATCGGAACTGCTCAGCAGGGGATTTATTTCCACTTTCATGACCTTTTAGTGTGCAACTGTCATGTCAAACTAGTGGACATCAACACATGGCATGTCTGCTAAAGATACAGCCGCCATGATGAAGAAAGTTTACACCATACAAATGAAAGAAGTGGGCAAAACACTGGCCCAGTTTGTAGGTAGGAAGCCAGTGAGTAAGTGACTCCCCCTTGGCCACCTGCACGTACTTGTGCCTTTTTTGATTCAGAGATTTTAACATTCCTCTATTTAGTTTGCAGCGGAAAATGTTACTCTCTATATGTAGGGCCAATTGATGGATTTTCTACTAATCCCAGTGGGTAGAAAACAGTGTTTTTCCGCAGAGACTGAAAGTCTTTTTTTTTGGTTCGTTATATTCTTGTTCATAGAAATGTTACAAACATATTATTGAAATTAGTTATAGATGTTTTAGGGATAGTTCGATGTTTTAGACCATCCACTTATTTGCAGGTTAGCTTAGCTTGTGTTTTTTAAACAACTTCAACAAACATTATATAGCATGTTCATTAATGAGCTTTACAGATGCTGGTAGCTAGATTTTTTTTTTACCCTGCACTGAGCCAAGCTGTTTCCCCCCAGATTCCTGTCTTTTATGCTAACCACCTGCTAGCTGTGGCCATATATTTAGCGCACAGACAAAAGTGGTATCCTACAAAAAAGTGAACTTGTATTTCCCAAACTGTCAAACTAATCCTTGAAGAAGCCATTTATACTACCTTTTAATGGAAGAAGTGGGAGAGCGGGCAGGAAAAGGAGAAAAGGCGTAGTGCATACTAGCTTACTACTAAAATTGCAAAACTCTATGTATAACTTCACTAATGGGTTCTACAGCTGTTCTATGTCATACACATTACAGCCATGCCCAGTTTAAGACCAGGAATCTGTGACTACAGTGTGAACCCAACCATTGAGTTATGTGAAGGGCCTTGGACATGGAGCTCTGATAACGTTTAGTACTGATACCACACTAGACTAAGCCTAGAATAGGACTGATAAGGTCCCAATGCAACAGCATTTCTTAGTACAAAGTGGATTCATGGCCTTTGAACTTGAATAATTGTTAACATTTTATTGCCCAGCCCTTGAAGCTACAGTAAGAGCTGTTAAAAAGAACAGTTATATTTGAATCTATAACCATTTGCAGTATTTGTTGATCATGGGGGAATCTCCATCTGAGGTTAATGAAACAAACAGGCTAATAGCTAATATCTGATCTTGAAAAAAAAGACAGATGTCCATAATCTGATATATGCTTGGTAAAACTAAGGGATGAGACTGAGATAAGTCAAAGATCAGGCTAAGTCATGCATAAATTGATGTCATAATGTTGGTGGTTTGTGTGGGAGCTTGTTTAAATGATGACTACTGCTGATACAGACTGTGAGTACATGGGGAGTTGAGTCACACATTGAGTTGGGAATGTGTTAGGGACAATGGATGGGATGGTTATTGATTCTCAGCTCTGCCGGGCAGACATAGGAGACGGAGAGATAGGGATATAGGATAAGAAGCAGCATATACATAACAGTGTGTTTGCCTCAAGCAGAGATCTAGTGGTTGATTAGATTAAATCAGTGTATTCACCTATTTCAGTGTGCATCCATCTTTCTAAGGCTTAATTTCACTTTCACAACTTGAGTGGTTACGGAATATAAGTGTTCACCATCATGCACACTAACTTAAAAGCTGCTGTGAAAAACCTTGACTATTTGGTGTTGTAAACTGGTCTGAATTATAGCTAGGGTAAGTAATCCTGGAAAAGTTCACAAGAGCAGGTTACACTTGCAACAGATACATCCCACAACGTCCCATCGGCCCTCTCGTCAAAGCTACTCCCCGTAAACACAGGAACGTGCGCTGACCTTTCCGTCACTCGTTAGCTAACCTCTGGCTATCGCCTCTGCTTCAGCAGTGTATGTCTCTCCAGCTGAAGACTCCGGTCATGCACAGTGAGAGCACATTTCATTGGGTCTGAATTAAATTACTGGTTATGTTTATTACAGTTCTGCCACAGAACAGTTGACTTTAATAATTAATGGCTATCGGGATGTGTAGCGTATTTCAACAAATAAAATAAAAAGTGTTTTGGTACCAACCTTAGCTTTAAGGAAGTGTCAGTTAGATGCAAGCACTGAAAGGAATAGAGGTGTAATTTGATCTATAGTTGAATAAATTGAGATGGAAGTAGCAGTTGTGGTGGATGTTCTGAAATAAATTAACATTGTCTCAAGTGTGTAAACTAAGACACAGGCAGTGAAAGCAGTTCAAGTAAATCGAGTATGAACAGTGAAAGATTAAAACACTGTGAGCACTGCTGTCTTACTGTAGTTGCATCAGATGGCAGAATGTGTTGGGAATTCTACAGAAACACTTTGTAAGGAAAAAGAGGATCTAGTTGAATGGAGATAATGAGAGTACGTGTTTGGCAGTGAGTCAGAATATGTGTTACCTGTATGATGATGACTCACAGCGTTTGAGGGTGTGTATGTACAGTTTTTGTGTGTGTATGCCTGGTTGCTTTTAGCCTGCTGCTGTGGGCAGCTGCTTTTGCTTTTCCATGCGATTCTTTCCCACATCCCAGAGCTAGCCCGGCGGTAGAGCCAGCCCCGCCCTAAATGCTGGGAATAAAAGTGAGTGACTGAGTCCTACTTCTCTTCAGTATTACAGCCTTGACTGCTGTGGGACTGGAAACCACCCTGGAAATGAGTCAAACTCCATGCCAGCCTCACTGCCATTTTTGTACATGCAGTGTGTCTGCAGGATATGGGAAGTCCTCAAATGACTCATGAATGAATGCAATATGACAAAGGCTTTGAAAACAATCTACTATAATTTTCAATTTGTCTGCTTAGGTTTAGATTAATTTCCTCACTTACTTGCTGAACCTGTTCAGGAGTTATTATGTGATATAGGGATTAACCGTATATGTTCCCTTTATTCTTGAGTCTTAAAAGTAGAGTAGAGTGGAACTTAAACCTGCAGGACAATGGAGCGGCATGTGGTTTTTAAGGAATAACTGCATGTATCCTTGGCAATAAAATAAAAGCAGGCTTGAAGGGCCAATTTTAAGTCCATTTCATGAGTTTCTTGCTTTGCCACATTCTCATCTGACAGAATGATGTTGGCATCAGCTGAGACAATGAAACTGTTCATTCATATTTACCTGCAACAGTGCTGACTAGCTCACTTCCTAATCTTGTTCAGTTCTACACTGTCCCACACACCCTTAGCTGCACACCTTCACTCAGATTAACCAGATAATGACAGATAAGTGCTAATCCTATTTCACTTGCTCTTGCACATCTTCTGTGTACACTGCCAAGGCACACCCCCGTGTGTGTGTGTGTGTGTGTGTGTGTGTGTGTGTGTGTGTGTGTGTGCGTGTGCGTGCGCGTGTGTGCGCGCTTTGGGTCTATTTTTGACATTTTACCAGGACATCAGAGCACCACTCTTTAGTTTTTCCTGATGTTCCTCAACCGCTTGGCCCCACTTGAGTTAAAACAAATAATCCATGTACAATAATAGACTGATGTTTATTTGAATGCCTATTTAATGTGAGTCATTGTATTCCAGCCCTGCCTCTCACACATGGAGAAGACAGGTGGTCTGAGGAGGAGAAATCCCTCAGTAAACTGTGTATGACAATCCTTAAATAGACCCATGACACCTGTAAATATCTCCATGTGGATAAAATATTAGGAACACCTTTTTGTAATTGAGTTATACGTATTCACCACTTACAACCAGCTTATTCTTTGCCTGTTCAGCATGTTCTGATGAGTATTTGTGTTTTGTACACTCAATGAGTGTTTGATCGTCCCTCCTCCCTCTCCGCTCATCATTGTAATCATGACAAACTTACCTGAGCCCTCTGGATCTTGTACCACCTCATACCTGTAATTATGTCAGCTCCTCTCCTGTGTATGTCGCCTACCTGTGATTTTCCAACCGCTTCCAGACCATGCTGTCGACTGTTGAGACACACCCACACACTCTGTGTTTGTTGTGATATCACACAAAAGGGGAAAATCTCAGTGTTTGCTGAAACATGACCCCTCACACAAGCAGAATCCAACAGACACAAATTATCACCAAAGAAATTATTCTCTTAACATTAGTTCAGCAATTTTGTGTCTCATTTGTTATTGTTATTAAATTGTTGTATTTGATCAGATCTTATAAATACGAACAGCATAATATTCATATACAGGCCATCTGAATATCAACATAGGCCATTGAAAAGCCTAATGGTCGACCACTACTGAGCTGTTTACATTTTGTTCTCAGGATTCAACATAATTTAATTTTATAAAAAAGTAAAAAACAAACTCTCTGAGTGGGACAGCCAGCAGTCCACTAGTTAGCTCAGTTGCTAACAGGATATAGCTTACATTGACGTTATTCATACTAATCCATCAACTTCTGCCTTTAGCAATTATTTTCATCATGATTCTGTTTGGGCTTATTGCAGATCAAGAAGAATCCAGTTCTGCAATTCAGCAGGAGTTCTTTACTGAGTCTCTGTCTATGTGTGTTTTCCATAGCCTTTCCTATGGGGACAATACAGCAAACATCAGCATCATTTAGGCAGCCGGGAATATGGTGCTATTTAAATGCCGCCTATTCATGATTTAATTGTTAAGGTTATAAGGGCTTACTCTCTCACTCAGTACTGTTTGTTAACCTTTAACCAGGTCTTTCCATGGAGCTTTGATAACGTCAGCACAGTACAGGAAGGTGTGGCCTTGGACCTGGACAGAGAAAGAGAGAGGGATTTAGAGGAGAAGGACGAGGATTGACATAAAATAAGAGCGAGAGGAAGAATGTGAGAAATGGGGCATAATAGACATGTCATATAACTTGGGGTGGTGTTGTGAGGTTTAGAAACGAAAAAGGAAATATAGCATGAAAGCATCAGATACCAACACAAAGAAAGCAAAGAGAGAAAGCAGCCAGGAATGCAAACACAGCTGATGAATGAGATTAGAGTGGCTGGTGCAAATAAGAATTTGATTGATGTCTAATACTGATATCTAAGCAATATCCATCCACTCCTCTACTCTATCCTTCTATTTGATATTGAAGGTGGAAATCTGCTGGTTTGTATCCCGGAATGCATAAGGTGCAACACTGGGTAACGCCCTTAGTGAGCTGTAAATGACAAAGTTGACAAAGATAGTGAAGTGTATAAAGGACAGGCTGTCTTGGTGCCATGTGAAATCCTTATCAGACCACTCTCTCTCACTTGTAGTGTTGCGCTAACCTCCTGTGGAAACTGCTTCACTCTTTGGCTTAGGAGGTTAATATTCACCCGTGTTGTAATCTTTTCCATGGCTGCACGTCCTGGTTTTCCTGCTTTGGTTAATAAACTTATTTTCAGTTTGAAAAGTGTGTTTCACATTTCATTTTTAGCAGGATTAGCAACATTGCTTTGAAATTGCATTTTTGATTGGTTGGTCGTCCATCATCTTAATTTGATCCAGACTGAATCCACCTCATGGATTGCGCTGAAATTTAGTTCAGACATTCATGGTCCTCATGAGATGAGTCATACTGAATCTCCCCACCCTGCAGCTCTAAAGCAGGTTGACATTTTTGGCTGTAAGTGGAATATCTCAACTTCTATTTGGTGCCAGCAGCAGGTCAAAGTTTTCACAAATGGGACACTCTAGATTTGCCCAATATGTTATTCTGTCTAACACTTTTCTTTATGAATTAGTATATGCAAAACACCAGTGTCAGCTGTATTTAGTGTTTTGTGCTAATCAACAAATGTTGGCAGGCTTACACTCTTGACTATGATGTGAACATAGACAACATTATACCTGCTCAACATCAGCATGTTGCTTTGTCATTGTGAACACATAAGCACGCTGACTTCAGCATTTTGGTCAAAGCAGCCTTACAGAGCTGCTAGGCTGTAGACACATGTTCACTGGTATTAAGAAGTTTTTGTCAGACTTGCTCATATTGTGAAATTTCTTAAAAACTTAAAAACTGGCAATAATACAATTACATGGTCAGCATGTCAAACCCCCACTCAACCAGGATTTCCCAGTTGTTTCTTAATGAAGGTATTTCTGTCCTCAACACAGCTGAGTAAGTGGCATACCTCCTCAACAATCACAAATAATCCTAGGTTATACTGTGTGTGTGTGTGTGCGTGTGTGTGTGCGTGTGTGAAGGAATCTTCTGCTGGAACAACTGTTCATTTATATCCGTACCCAGTGGGATTAAATTGTTGCGGGTGTGACACTGGTGTGAACTTCACAGAGGACACAAGCCCATAATTTACTGTTCAATGTAAAATGGAAATCTTACAGTTTATTATTTATTGATATAGTTAAGAACACTGCACATACCATCACAGGGATTGCTGGGAGGATAGTGTGTGTGTGTGTGTGTTGTGCGGGATGTGTAGCTGACTGGTCGGTGCTGGCTGACCCGCAACATCCTTAACAGTAGTGTGTTTGCACTGCAGCATCATTTTATGATTCTTTGGTTTGGTCCAGTCAGAGCCTTCATTTCACTGGAAACTGTGTGCATTTGTGCATGTGTAAGTGGGAAACATTCAATGAAAATTATTTTAAAATTGGAGCTGAAGGTTGTATGACTGAAGTCAATGGAAATCCTCTCAGTAAAGCATCCAACATATGTTTGTGTCCCTCCTTTAGAGCAGTTGTGTATATGTCTCGACAGCCCAACCCTGTGTAATAAATCTCTGTGCAGATTCCAGAGATGTTACAATTAAGTGTGTGTCTGAGACCGAATTGCTGAGCTATCCTCTCGTGTTGGGAGATGGTCTGTGTTAAGTTACTTTCTCCAGAGATTCCTCTCAGAGTTGAAGCAGTTCGTGTATAAACTCCCATCCATTTGTCAGTTTTAAGTTGGATCCTGACATGTCAACAGCTCTTTAATGAGAAACCGATGGTCTCTGAGGAGCCATCTTTCCAAACTGTCACACTTCCTCTCAATTCTTTACTGTCTTTTCCATTTTTTTTCATCTTTTTAACAAAAAGCTCTTGCCTCCGGTCCAAGCACTATATGTTCCACCCAGCCCCTCTGTGTGGACAGCTGAACACTTCTATGTGTGTGTATGTGCACATGCAGGTGTGCACACCCCCTTCCTGTTATCTAAACTACAGATTAATACCCCCAAAATTAAAATAGAGGGAAATGACATGGAAGCTAAAGAACAGAGGCACAGATGGACATAAAACAAATGGCTTTAAAATAATGTAAATAGGGAGGAAAACATTTATTTATTTTCTCTAATGGTCTAGTTTTATTTTGTCCTGTGGCTCAGCTGTTATTAATGTCTAAGCAGCTAAGAGGAAGTGCTTGGAGTAAACAGGAAACTGACTGTTTGGAAGTTTAGCAACTTGGTTCAGGCTGTTATGATGCTGTATAATAACTGTGCTCTGGATACATGTTGATAGGTCCCACATTTTTTACAGTCACTCAGCTCTGATGAAATACTACCATGTTTACTTTGTGCATTCCTCACAGTAGTGGCTGCATGTTGTTGTCTGCATGGTGGCCCTGAAAGCATGAAGAAAAGACACTATTCATTTAAGAACACATAAGCTGCATTAACAACTCCTCTCCTCTGTTTTATCTTGTTAGTGCAATCGCAGATTCATTCATTCTGTCTGAATTTGGATGTGTTTTGTACGTTTGGATTTGTTGTCTTAAGTTGCCATGTGTTGATCTCAGGGCCACCGTACGTCTATCATTGCGATTACTTAGAAGTTTGTCTATCATTGGGAACATGAAGTTGATGATTGGATTATATAACTAGGCCCAACAGTCCCCCTATGAAAGCACATTTATATTAAGTAATCCAGATTCGGGTCTGAATCATGGGCTGGGCTGCAGAGTGCAGCCAGGCCAACATTGTTTTAACCTACAGCCAGCGCTCCTCTCCATATAAGGCCTGCTGCAGATAAAATAAGACCTACAGGCCCTCTGTCCATAGGAGTGGAGAGTAGAGATGTAAAAGAGACAGAACAAGTATAAGAAAAGATGGGGAGGTGTGGAAAAGAACAAAGAGGCAGTGAAGGACAAGTGAGAGACCGGACCAGTAGCAGGGAAGATACGCACTGCAGGTAGAAAATCGTGGGAACATGGGTTGGAGAAACAGAATGTTGACAATGTTTTGAGTTCCTTCCCTCAGCAAGTCACCACCTGCCCTGTAGACTGGGAGAGTAGAGACTCGCACACACACTCGCCCTGATCTGTACCTCAACACAGGTTCATCACAGAGGTCTACAGAGAGTTACTCGGACCTCTTTATCCTGAAATGCAGTGTGGATTGGGGGACTTTATATAGACAGGTATATCTTTCGAAACTATGTCCTATTCAGTTCAGTTTGCCACAGCCAGGCTCCGGGCACATTCCATACAGGAAAATTAGAGCAGATGCACCTGACCACAGTTTGAAGTATTACTATAAACACAGAATAGTTTTCTGAAAGAAAGATAAAAGTTATTGAATTTAGATGAAGATTGATGGGCAAAAACACTTTCATTTAAGATGTGAATCCTCAACACAATAAAGTGTGCTAAAAGTGAAGGGGCCTGAATACTTTCTGAAGCTACTCTTTGACTATCTATAGAATCACTTCTGTACCTCTATGTGTGTCGACATGTGTCAAACTTAAACCACGTTCAGCAGCTGTGAAAACCTCAAGTTTAAAATAGGCTGTTAATTTAGAGCCTATGAGGTTATTACCAGTCTGATAGTTCTGCCGAGGAACCAGTGTGTTGTAACTCTCCAGTAAAGGCTTGAATGGACATGTGGCCCACCTCCATTCATCCACACAATCAGTAACCTCCCCTGGTTCATCCGCTTTCCCAGCTCAGCTGAGGATTTTGTCTTTATGGAAGACGCTAGACTCTTTAGGAAATGCCTGCATGACCAAAGTGCAGCCACAGTGGAAAAGTGGGTGTGTATATGTGTGTGTGAGGGACAGGGAGTGTCTCCTTATTTGGTGTGAGTCTGAATTAAACAAAAAAAAAAGAACCTACAACTTGGTTTCCCTTATTAATTTAATTTCAAGCCTGCTGCTTTACTCTTTTGTGTCTCGGTGTCACATCTGTTCACAGTGGAAACATCTAACTCTGCTATGGTCGGGTGCACGCACGCACGCACGCATGCACGCACACACACCCAGAGCAGTGAGGGCAGAAAGAGCGAGGCACAGTAAGAAGGCTGAGAGAAATGGGAACAGTTTGAGTGAGTGTATTTGGCCCATGGGATCCCCCTTGTGTCAATACAGTGCTGTGCCACTATAAACTGACTGACTGCGAGTTATGTCAGAGAACACACACACACTTTATTTGATATGTTAATATCTCCTCACTGTGACACTTTCACCATCTGTCACTAACATCCTGCCTCTCATCCTCTTTTTCGATACTTCTCTTTCATCGTATCTCTGTCTCTTCTGCCCTCTCTTCTGTTTCCAGATTTGTTTGCCGCCCACATGGCTCACATTCTTTCGCTCTGACATCACAGCCGCCCCACACTGCCATTTACTTTTTCTCTTGATTTTTTTCTTTGTCTTCCCGTCTTTGGTCTCTTGCCTCATTGGCTAATTTTGGATTCTTCCCTCCTATTCCTCTTGACTTTTTTTTTGTAAAATTTAAATCTACGGATTGGGTTATATATCCACTGAAGGCTGATGCAGGACTTAGTTTTAAATAGTTGATATTATGCAACATAACTCAGCAGGTGTAACTGTACAGCTTCTTTCAGACAGGCACTGAATTCTGTACGTTACGGACATTCTCCGGAGGGGCAGTACGTGTGAAGGCAAATGTCCAGGTGAGAGCCTCCGGACTTTCTCCAGAGTTTCCCTGAAGGGGCCTATGTGAGAACACATCAGGAGATCCTTCACAGGATTCACTGTGATAGAATGGGATGCTGATGACCTTTCTATGGCCGTTTTCAGATATGAAAGGGCTTTACCCGCATTTTGCTTTTCACACATGCAAAACCCAGCAGGTGGTTCATTCACATTCACACATTCACAACAGCAACAAATCCTACGCATTATTCACACAGACACTGGCGTCGGCCGTTATCACAACAAACTCTCTAGACATCTTCGTCAGTGTCTTCTACGTGTATGGCCCCCGCTTTGTCACCAGGAGATATTTGTTTTCTTTTAGTCTTATTCATTTTTGCATCTGTTGCATCATCAACCCCCCCACTTGCTCGCAGTGAATCCAGGTCCCTTGCTGTGTTCTCACGTCGGGTTCTCTCGACTTTCTGTGGACTTAATACTTTGGGGCCAGGCGGAAAAAGTCCACAGATAATCTTGAGGCTCTCACTCAGACATTTGAGTTCATACATGCACCTCCTCTGGAGAAAGTGCGGAGAATCTCCAGAGTTCAGTGCGTGAATGTTAAAACACAAAGAAAACAAATATCTCAGGATGAAACAAAAACAAAAACACATGATCTCTACAGCAGAATTATTTGTTACGTTCTGTCTCTGCCTGCTGCACCACCCCTCACCTGAACATTCTGTGTCGTTGTGAACACGTCTAAGCAGAAAATCTACCGCTGTGTTCATGTGTGAAAGGCAACCTCCGGAGGAGACCCAACTCTGCGGACATCCTCTGGAGTTCATGTTTGAAAATGGCTAATGATAGATTGAGTATGATCATGATGAAGGAGTGAGATAAGTGAAAGAAGAGCGTGGGAGAGAGGTAAAGTGAAAGGTGAGGGGAAGGAGATGGTGAGAGGACGACAGTCTGGCTAATGTCAGGATGAATGTGTTTTAGTTTAGGGAGAGGGGTGCAGATTTACCACGGCTTAACGCAGGTATTTAATGGTTTAAAAGGGAAACTTGGTCTTTTTTTCCTTTCTGATTTGTAGCCAGAGGGTTAAGGTTTGATCCTCCTCTGGCTCTTGTCTCACAGCTCGCATTGACAGCTGTACCAGGCAGCAGAGAAAGGCCAAAAGTTCACGTTATATTTATTGTGAAAGCAGTTTTAATGACTTTTATTACTACCGATTACAAGACCGGCTTTGTTATGGTTGAATAAACCTGTGGAGTGTCAGGAAGAGAGCCAGGCCTGCTGGGAAGTAACAATGCACAGAAACAGTCAGACAAATGGAGGAGACTGCATGATAGAGTCATATAGTCCTGCAGTGTGTTCACGTTTAGAGGGAAACACAATATGGACTCACCTGATTGCAGCTCATCCCTTTTACTTTCCACGTAGCTTTGAACTGATATCACTGCTTATTTCCTTATTGCGGCATAGTTGATTATTATCTCTTGGTATCCCAGCCCTTAAGCCAATGATCTACCAGGGACATGGTGTTCTCGGTTAATCGCTGGACCGTCTGTCATCACATGACGACCAAATTATATGTGTTTCTTTAACGTAACTCTGCTCAGAGGAGCGGACATATTGGCTTTGGTTAAAAGCCAGCTATAGCGTAATTCTGCCCACTGGGACTGAAGTTTTAGATGACATGCAAAGTAATTGTAGGGTATGTTGTTATAGTGATGGGTGGGGTCATCATGGACCATATATATGTCTGATAGTTGATGTAATTGCAGAGTTCTGTTTGTTTCTTCAGCAGATTTAAACAATGAAACCGAAATCTTAACATCTTATTATTTTCCTGTCTTGTCTTAATTTAAGCTGTGCAAATTTTTATCGTTCACTCCCAGGCTAATTGTAGTGGTGGGGAGAATGATTTTGGTTCACTGAGCTGGAGGACTGGTCCCATGTTGTATTACTGATGTCATAGCCTAGCATATCAGTATCCATAGCACTTGGGATTTGTCAGTCTGATGAAACCTTTAGCATCAGCGAGAAATGAATGCTTGCAGGTTTGTGATGAAGGGTGTTCTCTGTATGACACAACTGTGGTAAAGTCCTCCTCCCATAATTATGCTAATCCTACGTATCAAGGTTTACACTAGAATTTCACTGGTTTATGCTTTTGAAGGCTGATTTTTGCTTAAGACCACTTATGTATTCAGGATATTTAGTCAAATAACAAACTCCCTTACCCTCCAAAATATAATGCTCTTATTTCAGGGTCTTCATCCTCACTACCATGTTGTCGCATGGCTACGTTTCCTGCCACCACCTTTTGATCAGTGGACTTGTGTGTGTATGTTAAACACAAAACACAGATCCACTCATAAAACCACCGCTCTATAGCAATACTAGTGGTCAATATCTCCATAGCGTACCTTTTTAAATAAGTAGATCAAACTCGAATTTGTGCAACACTGATCATGATATTTATTAAGAATTCACCAATCCAGTGTACTCAACTCTTAATCTCACAATACAGATTCTCTCTCCTGACTCTGATTCCCATTCGCAGCCTTGATTCAGTGGCATTATCAGGTTCTTTTTCCAAAAATATATTCTGTGTACTGGTCAGATTCTTGTTAGACCTTGCTTAGGTGCTAAACATGGATTTAGGGGCCTGCTGTGATAGAATTAATATAACTAATAAAGACCAATATCTGATTGATGAGTGAGAAAAACAATACAATGGTCTATACTATATTGGAAAACTAAATTGTTTTCATGCCTCTGTAGTATGTTTAGATGTTGTTAGACCCATGGTTTGTGAAATGAAGAATCATCATACTCCACATACACAACATGTTTAGAATTAGTATGTCCACCATTGGTTTGTTGCACTTGTAAAAATATGCAAGTCATATGACAAAATGTTTGGTGTAAATGTGATTGGTGTGAGCACACAGTTTGACACAATTCAATCTAACACTTCCAGGATGCTGTAATAAAGCTTGAGACTCGAGTGTTAGCATTCAGATTGTATGGCGACATGCTGCATTGTGGGTACCCAGAGGGTAAGACACCATGTGTGGTAAGAGTTCTCTTTTGTTTTTTGTACACGGAGCAGCTGCTGCAGACATCACATTTAGTTGAATTACTTTGTAGATTCCATTTGTGTAATGAATGAATGAGGCAAAGACAAGCTGATGTGGAGTAATAGTGTAAAGGGAAGATTACACAACATTTCCACATAACACTGTGTTAAGCTGAAATGGCTTGAGCTTCAAACGAGAGAGGACAGTGATGCAAATGAGTCTTCCACAGGCCGAGCTGAACCAGTGCAGTATGGTGCAGTTTGCCATTAGCTCCTAATAAATATGAGCTATTGGTGTGGCAGGATGTTACATAATGACACGTTCCCAGCCCTTATTTCTGGACTGTATGGGTAATGCAGGGAGAGTGGAAAATTACTATATATATCCAAGATCATTCTGAGCAAACTCTTCTGGAGAGGGAGTGAGAGAGGAAAGAGGAATTTAGAGAGAGAGAGAGAGAGAGAGAGAGAGAGAGAGAGAGAGAGAGAGAGAGAGAGAGAGAGAGAGAGAGAGAGAGAGAGAGAGAGAGAGAGAGAGAGAGAGAGGCGAAAGTAAAGTTCCCACTTCTGATTTCCCACGGAGTCAAGGTCACATGAATTTCCCCTGAATGTGGTCAGTGGGATTTGAGCTTTTTTTCCTTCCCTCAACTAAAACAACATGATGTTTAATTTGGTGGTTCCCCCAAAGTGGTTTGTGCGTGTTATAGGAAAGGCTGTAGCAAGAATGGAGGTCTATCGAGGTAATTATACACATTTTGGGCTTTTCTAAAAAGCCCAACACACACAAACATGCACATACAATATTTGGTAAATAGTGAAGTCAATAAATCTTCATCAAGCTCAGACCTCAAACAGAAAAAACACAATCCTGTGCCAACATTTCATGCACTTGCTTTTTGCAGTGCTGGCCAAATGTAAAACAATGTTTAATTGTTTCCATGGCTTTATGTCCATAAAAGTGCTTTGAAATCATATCAATTATTGACCCAGAGTCATAAAGGTCAGAAGGACATATTGTTATATGCTGTCATTTAGTGTGTGAAGGTCATAAGGACTTTCAGGTAGTTTCCATACAATTATTAGGCAGGTGATAGTATGTTATTCTGTCACATATATTCTGAAGCTGAGAATAAAACTTTGATTGAAAACCCAATATACAACACAACCAATCATGTCATATGGACTGACACGCAGAAACACCGACACTGACTCAGTTTCATCATCTGTTAACTCAGACTGGGTAGAAACAACATAATTTGGTCGTTATGAACACAGATTACAGTCTTGATCATTTGCATATCGAGAGGGGAAACTACGACTAGTTTAATTTCGCTCAAGATAGATGACACATTGACGAGTCAGCAGTGTGGGGAAACCCAACACATATAATATAATATATATGGAGCCATAATGCAACAGTGCTTCCGATGAATGTGTTCCAGTCTCTGCGGTGTCTGCTCCAGCTCAGGCACCTATCTATCTATCTAGTATCGCCGAATAGAATTGTAAGTGTCAGTTGGGATAAGATAGAGGATAAGAAAGGGTTAAAGTCTGACAGCTGAGGGAGATACTGGGAGTCAGATACAGCCCCTCCTCCCCCCAACTCAGCATAAATATGCTGCCTCAGCATGACCCTGCAGAAACACACACTAATACACACACCTTTGTCTGCTCACTTGCCAAAAAAGTAATTTTCTGCCAGAGACATTAACACACACCGATAAACAAATGATTGTGGTTGATGTGTTGAATGACTGTAACCCACTATATTTTCCTTTATCTCTGCCTGTTTCCTGCTGTCTGCCCAGTGTGCTCTCACACTGTGGTGAGAGAGAAGGACACACGCAGAAAGGTAGAGAGAGAGCAAGAGAGCGTCTGGAAAACATTACTCAGATTCCTGCAGCGGGGGCTCTGATTATACTGGCAAAGGGGGGGGGAGAGAGAGAGAGAGAGGGAGAGGGAGGGAGAGAGAGAGAGAGAGAGAGAGAGAGAGAGAGAGAGAGAGAGAGAGAGAGAGAGAGAGAGAGAGATCAAAGAAGTGTGAAGAGTCTGTACACTGCTGAGTCTGGTCGAAAGTGTGTGTCTTCCCTTGCCTCCTCGATCACACAGGGAGCTGAGGATGAAGTTATTTTCAGGCATTTTGATGTCTGCCTCAGCAAAACCCTCATAGCTCATTATTGAGTTTCACTTTGTTAGAGGTGGCCAGAAGAGGGCAGTGTGGAGGAGAAAGAATGTGTGTGTGTCTTCAGTTATCATGGAGCATGGATTTCCTATATTGTCCCTATGATCTCTTTAATAAAAGATGAAGGTTAATCCTGCTGCCTGTATGAGCCCACTCAATCTATTTATTGCTGCTTTTAATAATGTGTCATGGCTTGGTGGGTTTGAGCTGTTGTGAGGAGCCAGGTTTCACTTCATCTTTTTGAAAATTGGTGAGTTTTAGGAATGTGAATAAAACAAGTCATCTGACTAAGGTGAAATGTAGGTGACTGCAGTTCAGATTTCTAAAACAAGAGAATTCTTTCCTCCCTCATTTCCAGCTTCTCTCCCTTTCACCGCCAGCTCCCTTTTCTGTTTTTCTTTACGTCTCTCATCATATTGAGACTACACAAGCGGTACTGGTATAAAGTCTGCCGTCTACAGGTTGTTGTAGGTAGATGATGAGGACAGCTAAGCTGGAACATGAGATATGGAATATAAACTACCAACAACCCCTATTCAATTAAATTTTTGGGCCTATTCTCTTAGATCTGCAGGAAGGAGCAATACATCCTAATGAGGCCTGTAAAACCTGGCTTTCCTTCTTTTGCTCTGCTCTTTGAAGCTGCAGCTTGTAGCCTCCATAGACCAGAATGTCCCACTTTGTCCTAAACATGTCTCATGGTTCCCCGTTTGTCCATAAACCGTTTTAATTTCATACTGTTTTAATTTCTCTTAATGAATAGTTATACTGCACTGAATCTCAGTACAGGAAAGGATTAATTCAACATTTTGTAAAATACACATATTGACCTTTTTTCACAGAGAGTTAGATGAGACAAATGAGACTCTTTCTCACCTTTTCTCATATCTGTCTATTTAATACTAAGCTACAGCCGGTGGTTGTTAGCTTAGCATAGCATAAAAACTGGAAACAGGCAAGCTCCTCCCTCCTGCCTCCATTCTTTATGCTAAGCTAAGGTAACATTCCCCACCTACAGCACCATTTACTTGAAACAGACAAGCCCCTTTTCCTCTGGACAAAAAAACCACCAACACCTACTAACATGTGACTTTTGTCTGCAATGGGATTGGATACAATCTGAGTTAACTCCCGGGTCAAATGACTCTACAGTAGACGCAGGTTTTAATCAGCTCCACCTCGGATCTGCAGTGATGGCAACATGACACTTGGGTCAACACACTAATTTGGCAAGAAAGCGAGGTGAGAGAGCGCCTCATTTTTCGGGGTGAATTTGATGAATAAAAGTAGAAAAGAGTCAAATACGTTTGTAGCGGTTTACTCGCATTTAAAAAAAACATCTACCCCCGCTAAATTGCGTGTAAAGATTGTGATGTATCGATCTTTTGATCTGATCTGATCTACTGTAACTCTTGTGAAGAAAGCGAATGTGTATTACAAAATATCAAACTCTTTCTCACCTCAGCTAAACCTGAAGTTCACAGACACACAGTAATAAACACACTGTAAGCCCACTAACAGGTGGCTCTGCCTTTAAGCACACACTTCAAACAAGCCCTCATTAATGTCTGCGTATTAATCCAGCTACTGTAGTGCAAACCTGTCCTCCTCTTTGTTCTGAGAAACACATGGCCATCGCCTGTTGGATGTCAGTTGTTATTAGTGTTAACAAGCACATGCATTGGCCCTTGATCTGCAACAAGGGGTGTGTGTGTGTGTGTGTGTGTGTGTGTGTGTGTGTGTGTGTGTGTGTGTGTGTGTGTGTGTGTGTGTGTGTGTGTGTGTGTGTGTGTGTGTGTGTGTGTGTGTGTGTGTGTGTGTGTGTGTGTGTGTGTGCGTGCCTGCGTGCGTACAACACTGGTCTAGAGTAATTACACTCTTTGTAATGATGTTGGACTAATGATGGAGACTCCTTGTGCATGCATGCGGGCATCATTGTATACATGCAGGTGTGGCAGTATGTTACATGCGGCCATATTGCTGACGGTGGGATTGTTGGCTGCCTGTCTGGTTTCTGCTTCAGCTTGTTAATCTCAAAGAGGGGAAGCAGGGAGTGAAGGAAAAGATGGAGGAGGGAAGGAAGAGGAAACTGTTTTGGCTCAAACAGATGATTATTTATTGGCTCCTACTACGCTTACTACTCAAGAGTTTCCCCTTTTCACATAACCATGCTTGGATGAAGACTACACACCCCCTTTGGCATCAGGACACATTTTTCCTATCTCATCCTTTTTTATTGTCCAGGTGGGATTAGGACTTGATGTGTGATAGATGTGTTGGCTCTCTTATCGTCTCCCTTCTTTGAAGGGCAGAGGGAGAGCAAGAAAAGAGGAATCGGGGTACGTTTTACAGTGTAAGTGCCTGTTGGAGTGAGGAGAGGTCGACAGGGAAAAAAAGGAAAGAGAAGGAAGGAGGGTGGGTTATGTGTCACCCTACATGGGGACTATTTCCTCTGGAGGGAGGGAGGGAGGGAGGGAGAAGAAAAGTGGGTGAATGAGTGGTGAGGGAGAGAGAGTGAGGTGTGTAAGTGTCTGTGAGCAGCAGTAAGAGGAGAAGCTATGGCAGCTGGCTCTCAGGACCGAGGGGAGAGCTTCTAAAAACAAACTCTCGGCTAAATAGTGGTCGTGGCGCGGCGCTGGAGGCCATATTCTTATAGCTGGACGATCGGCTCGGTTGGAAAGGAAAATCCCTGTCCACATCACTAGAGAGCAGGGCAGGAGCCATGAAGTACAGACCTCTGGTAAGACCCCCCTCCACCAGCCACTCGTTTGTCTTGCAGAAAAAGTCAGTCGGAATGTCGGAGAAATCAGGACACTATTTATGGTTTAGTGTTAGACAGGAGTCTCTTATCTACACAAGCAGGTTTGCATTAAAGAGTGTGAAGAGTGAGGAGTTGCGTGGGAGATGGGTTTTTCTCTGGCCAGGCTATTGAAGTGCAGGATCGAGTTTGTTTTATTAGTATCAAAGCACCGTCCGGGGCATCTGAATTGCGTAACAACCTTGATAGTGTGCTCTTGAACTTCAAGGACACAGGTAAGACTCACAGGTGAAAGAGAGAAGTTTCACCACTGAGTATCTTCGCTGTATTTTAGTCAGTCTCCTCCTTGATCTCAGCATCCTTCTTCACCGTGACTCTGTATTTGTCATGCTGATGTTAGATCTATTTGTATTTATTTAATATGCAAGAAGGTGTGTCCTCATTGCTGTGTGTGTGTGTGTGTGTGTGTGTGTGTGTGTGTGTGTGTGTGTGTGTGTGTGTGTGTGTGTGTGTGTGTGTGTGTGTGTGTGTGTGTGTGTGTGTGTGTGTGTGTGTGTGTGTGTGTGTGTGTGTGTGTGTGTGTGTGTGCGCGTGTGCGCGTGCGTGCGTGCTTACACCGCCCCAGGGCGAGGCAATCACATGGGGGTGTTGTGTGGCCGGGCAGCATTCTTTGGCATTCAGCGAGAGTAAGAGTGAGCATGTTAATGAAAAAAGTGTGTGCTGGAGTATCACTGATCATGACAATGTATCCTCTGTGGTGCTGCATGCATTTTCTCTCACTGATAACGAATACTATATTACACACTGGAACTCATTCTTTAGCAGAACACCTCCAGTTAAACTTAGAGAAACTACACGTTTTGACACATACATGTGCATCCATAAGGAACTGCTTGTTTTTACGAGCTACCTCTTCCTTCTACAAATCTGTGCGTGCGTGTGTTTGCGTGCATGTGCGTGCGTGTGTGATGGAGGACTGACAGATTTGTCAGGGCAATGCAATGCAGACAGATTTCTAACACAGCCGTCATTACTGCCTGCTGGGCATCTGACTTCAGTTCAATAGGTAGTTTATGTAGGACTCACTTCCGTCTCTGTTCGGCACTAAGACACGATGAGGTGCGACAAGTGTAAAAGCTGCTGAAGGGCACAGTGAACCAGTTTATTCTACCTGGAATAATGGCTTAAACAAATCAAAGCTTTTCCTCCATGGAGAATCGTAGGAATCAGGTAAGTTAGAGCTGCTAAGTCTTTCAAACTGACTAACTTATATTTGTCTCATAACTTATAATCAATATGTGATATGATTGTTAAAAGTAAAGGATTAAAGTCCATTGAAGCTAGAATTTCTGTGTTTCCAGCCAGTCTCAGTGAAACCAAGGTGAAACTCAACTGTCAGATTAGTATATTTAGGATAATGTATTAATATGTTCTTTAAAGTCAGCTACATTCTACTGAAGGTGATTTTGGCACCAGCAGCATTACGGTATTGATCAATGACACAAAATGATAGTTGTCACAAAACCCGGTACTTGCGTTAATCCACAGTAGGTATATTATCTTTACTTTTACTCCCACTCCCTTCATTTACTGCCCCCTCCAAGGAGATCAGCACTCAGGCTAAGCTATGAAGTGGCACACCCCGAGCAGACTGGAATGCATGAAGGTAGTGACTTGCTGAGGACTTAACCATGGTGATTCTTAAGTGGCATAGTGAAACAGTACGACATTGAACCTCGCCCATGCTGCTTGTGTTGTTTTGGCCCACATGTCCTCACGTAGGCCGGTTCATGTCTGCGGATACCGGAAACTCAGCCATCTCGTCCCACCTGTCTGACTGCTCTGCAGGGTGATTTCACAGTCTCTTCTAAGTCTAGAGGGGTTGTTGTTTCTATGGTAATCATTGTCAAAGTGTCAATATTTAGCTTGGATCCTTTACAAGTGCGACATGGGAAAATCATTCAGCGTTGATTTGTCTGTGTTTAATCACACCTGCTACTCACATGGTGACATAGAGTAGAGGTTTATTTTTAACGTGGGCATTCTCTTTCACTGTCTTCAATCTCATTGACTCTGTTTACATGGACACCAAATTCAGATTATTGACCTTAATCTGAATAAGACATTATTTTAACAATGGTGTTTACATGAGTTGCTAAAATACTATTTAATTCATATTCCCGTTTACATGTTACAGTGCAAAGCCTGATTATGACTCACATCATTACGTCCAACATTATTCTGCCTGTTTTAAAACCCCAACCTGAAATAGTTCAATGTTTGATGTCACTGTATACCATTTTGGGTCTTTTCTTTCCAAATTTGCAAAAGCTACAACTCTCCCTATGTTGATGACACAAAATACTGTGAAAACTCCAATAGGACATTATAAGATGTATAGATGTCGAAATAATGTGACGAAGGTCAGAATACTTCACGTCTTGATTTGATTATTGCTCACTTACTCTGGTTAAGGTAATCAGAAAATGCCGTTTATGTCTTATTCAGACTTGTTCTGTGTCCACTCTCCATGTAAATGTAGTCACTGAAAGTAAGATTTAGCTATGAAGATTTTAGTTATGATTTGCTGGCCACTTCCTAAAACCCATGGTTGGTTCCGTCAACACCAACAGGACCCCGTCAACTCCTGAAAAGTTTCTGATGTCACACTTGGCATCGCAATGGCCTTGCTTTATTTTCACAAGGGCAAAATGAATGTTTCAAAAATCAATTCTTTCTACCAGCAAGTGCAGAATGGATGAGGGAAGAGGAGAAATGAGAGCCAGACAACTGAGTGGTAGAAAAATGCAGACTAAAATAGTGAAACCCTCTGCGAGTAAACAGTTCCTTTATCAGAACCGTACGCCTCACTCATTTGGTTATTGTTGCAGAAGTTTCACACTAATGTGGAACAGAACAAAAAACAAGCTCTTTTTTTTCTCTGACATGACTCTGACTGCTACACTTATCTGTTCTCATCTTCACAAGTTGAACATGGATTTTACATACACAAATATTCATCTCCAGTTGGTTTAAGCGCTCTGGGACACGATTTGTTTATTAGCTCTTTGAATCCCGTCCAGTCGGAAGAAGAGCTACTACATGTAAGCCTGCTAAATCATAAAAAGAGGAAAATAATCTTTGAGCAGTGTTATAATAGTTTTATGAGCTTTGATATCCATCAGAAGTGAGACTTTGTATTGGTTCTTTTTTAGTGTCTGTGGATTAATGCAGTTCTTAAAGGGCCACACCACCAATTTTACACACAAAGTTTTCCACTGCACATTTTATAACACACAGATTCTGAAAGCAGTTGCATCATGTCTTCTGTGGCTCTGGAAATGCTTTTCAGATTTTACATTTATTATATTCTCAAACAATTGAACAATGATCAAAACTGTGCTTTTTTATTTTTGTTTTTTATTGGGTAATTATTTTCATTTCTAAGTTATTAAACATGTTAGAAGTATAATAAACATGCTTAATTGTGATGTAGTTTAAACTTGATGCTTATGAAGGCAGATTTACTGCACTGTATGTGTAACCATGTGGAGTTGAACGCTCTTAATCCATGATCTGGTACTGTCTTTTTAATTACAGTTGCCATGGAGACACACTAACATTTTTAAAGTATGGAAGAATCGTTAATGATGAAGCTGCACTGGTACAACACAAACATACCAGTGTGGTGTTAACACTGTCAAACTCATCAGGCCTGATTATGCAGGTTAGATGACTGCTATATCTTAACATCATCATCATTACCATCCGTGCTCCATCCTGTGCACTGTGGTGCATTGAAAGCAGCAGGTTAGTCGAGGTTTATATAAACAGTGTGACATCTGAGCTCTGCGAGTGTGCCCGGGGCGATGTAAAGGTCAAGGAGAGAGCTGCCATTGTTCACAGGCCGGCTGGATGATCAAATCCCTCCACTTTCTCCCGCTTTCTCTGCGTCTCTCAGATGTGGTTCAATCTGTCGTCTGTGAGAGGACCAAGACGACTAAAGGCAGAACAGAGCTCACGGGAGAGAGAAACATGAACATGTAAAGAATCAGTACCAAAAAAGAAAGGAGAGAAAATGAGATTAAACAATGATTAAAAAGAGGTGCAGTTACCACATAGTGTAAAGAAAGTCATTGCTTGTATCAGCTGGTATCCTGAATAATGTGAGTTTTCTTCAAATCAGTGTTCACACACACCAAGATTCAAATACTTTTTAGTACCTCAATACTATTCAGTTCCTACCAAAAAGTTTCCATACAGTTTCAAAAACTGACAAGGACCAAAAGTTTGCTTCTTTCTTTCAAGTTTTCAAAAGTGTATTTTCTGTTGTTAAAATATTGAGGATAAAAATACATAAATAATTGTGGGGCTGCACTTTGACAATGTAAACATGTTGATGTCATGTTATACTGATGGCATTTACTATTTTACTTTAGTGAGTTGGCATGTTCACATTTATACTTCCTTTACACAAAAATCAGCAGGAATGGTTTATGTAAACGTTGGTAAACCTGCAAAAAACAATTGACTCCATTCCTACTTTCATAAATCAAAGTCTTGAACGACTGAAACTTTGACTTGTTGATGATGGACCAAGACATCCCAAGAGCTGAGCTGCTAGAATGGCTTAACCTTTCAAATGATACATATCCCTTACTGTAGTCGGACAGTTTTTGCGATTATCATGTCCCGATGTTCTAAATACCCTGAAGAACTTTGTCGCTTTAGTGCTGATGGTTCTATGATGGGCTGACAATTTTGGAGATGGATGGAACAGAGGGGGCAGTATAGAGGACTAATGTACTGGACTGATACCTATCTTTGGAAAAAAGCAACAATCATCAAATCATTCTTGTTAACTTCTGATGTAAATAATGTGCTACGGTTCTTGTTTTTACATTTTTATACCTGCTCTCAGAAGTCATTTGAGTGAATAGTCGTCGGCTTAGACGTCTTAGCAGGGAATTCAACTTTTTCAAGTTTCCTCCTAACCTGACTCCGAGACTTGTTTGCTGCACAGGATTCGGAAAACATGACGACATTTAGGAACCGGGGAGGCATGTAGTTCCTGAGACCGGGTGGAGGTCCGGTGTGCAGCATTACCCGCAGGAAAGCCAAACAGTGAAAGCAGAACTGGAAAACAATGAAGTAATGGAGAGAGAGGGCAGAAGACTGAAGCAAGGAGGGAAAGTGAATGAAAGATAGAATGTATAGAGAAGGAAGGGGAGGGTGAGAGGTGAGGAAATAAGGCTCTGGTTTCTTTCTTCCCAGGCACCCTTATATTTGGAGGGTTTTGTAATAAAGCGTGACACCTAAATGTAAATGAATAGCTGTTTTGCTGCTCTCATGATGATGGATTTCTTTACGTTTGGTATAAACACCTGCTGTGTGGAAGTTGTTTTCTCAGAAGAATCCTCAAAGTCAGCAGAATTTTTAGATCAAGAAATAGAACCAGATAGTTAGCATTAGCAGCAAGAGCAGAAATACCTGAACAGACAACGGCAGAAAGTTTTCACATCAACAAAAATGCAGCAAGTGCACTGCAAATAATTTCACTGCAATGACTGAACAAAGAATACTGGTCACACACTCACTCAGCTCTCATGATACACACACACACACACCTACACACAGCTGCAGTTTCTTTGCTTATTGAAGAGATGTGTGAAACAAAAGGTCATCAGAGATCATGACGTCCAGGGGTGAGAGGAATAGGGATGTATAGAGTTACCACATACAAACTCTAGTATTGCTTCACTACCACAATGATGGAGTTTTCCAGAACTCTTTGCTTTCCTAGTTCTCTTCCCTTAAAGTCATAATCCTTAAGATTTAATTCCTGGGTTGATTCTGGCAGCACCCACGGTTACCACGGTAACACCAACTGTGGTCTAATACAGCGGCCACCTACTCCTCATTGAGCAGCTTATTTATCAGAAATAAAGAGCCACTGAAGCAGCCGAACATACCGTTAGTTACTGTGATTTGATGATGGTATGAGCAATTTTCCACACAACAGCAGGACATAGTCAGAGGAGCTGATTGTGTTGTCACCTGCTGGTCTCAGCTCACTCTGGCTGCTACTAATCAGCCATGGAAAAGGGATGGATGGATGGATGGATAAAGCTGAAAAGGGCCAACATCAAAGAGAGATTCGCTCGACAATAGAAACCACTTTTTGTTGTGTCAGTTGGATGCTTTAATTGGATGTGGTAAATGTTATGTTTTCATATAACTTATTCCAGTCTGATGTAAAGAGCGTTAATAAAAATAGGTAGATAACACGATTTCGGGGAAGAAAAATCCCATTCATTTTCTGAACAGAGATTTTGACTTTGATTATTTTATTATCTTTGCTGTAGAAGCCACAAGTCTGTTTATCAACTGTGTTTCAAGAAAAACGTGTTTTCTTCGCAATGTCAAGGAGAAGTACGACACTACCCACAATCCGCAGGTGTAATAGCGAAGTCTCTGAATGGTGGATCTTGCTTTTACCGTGGAAATGTTTACCATAACCGTGAACATCATGACGGCTACGATAGGATGGTTCAGTTTCGTTTACCTCAGAGTAACCATGATTCCCCTTTCTAACATTCTGTGGTTTGTTTAGAGATAAGGAAAAGAACGTGCAAAGGGGTGAAAATCACTGCAAGTCAAGTCATGTTGGCTACTGGAGAGTGTTAGTAAGGGCCAGCTTGTGGGTTTGCAGTTGTTTCTGGAATGTGTAGTTCCTTCACTCTTTAATTAATCATCTACACAGTCTTGTACTTTTGCCTTTTTTACATTTATTATTTTGCTCCAAATTAAATGTTTCATGGTCACAATTCATCTCTGGTTCCATGCTTTAAAACTCTATTTCTTCGGATTTTCTGAACCATCAATGAAATAAATGAATGGGAAATTTACTTCCGGAACCAGAGCCATACTAAAAGTGGGTGCTCACTGATATGCTTTATTATAGCCTGAGAAGGAGACGTAAGTAGAGCTATACAGGTGGCAACACACATGCTGAACTATTCTTTAGTGCATTTTCTATTTAGAGTCACTTTAATGTGGGACTTATATATTGTAGTGTGTTATAAGATCTGTAAAAGCCTTGAGTCAAATAGTCCAGACTATTTCAATTTCTGCCATTATTGTGTCTTTGTGAGGACTTGTGTTGACACATGCACACATACATATTCCAGGAATACTGGAAGAAAGTAGAGCTCTGATCATCAGATCATAAAGATGCAGAGGTTAGCCAGCTGGTGCCAGGCCACTTGTGCCTTGGAAAGGCTGTAAAGAATAAAGTGGATGGTTCAGTTAATGAAAGTGTATGAACATAACACAGAGTGTTAGCTAATGTTTTAAGTTAATAGGAATGTGCTGTGTGGAGTCAGTTCTGTTTCCCCTAACCTGTATTATGGACCTTGTGGCTCTCTCTGAGGTTTCTAAGTTATTTTTACCCTGTTAAAAGTTGTTTTTTTTTAGTTTTTCCTGACTCTTGTTGAGGGTTAAGGTCAGAGGATTTCACACCTGGTAAAGCCCTATGATACAAATGGGATTTGTGAATATGGGCTATACAAATAATATTTGATTGATTGATTGACCTAGATACATACTGCAGGTTGACATCAGTTTCCTCTGAAACATTTAATCAAACATATTCCTGCATACTTGTGTGAAATCTGATCAAGGTGTTGTGCATGTCTTTGCGTTCTGCACTGAAAAGACGGTGCAGTGATTAGTGGGCTCTGAGGAATTTCAGGGAGTATTGTTAACTGTACAGTTCGGTTTAAATGGAGCGATGGAGCAGGACCAGACATCCATCATCTCCTCTCTCTTCTCTGTTTTTTTTCCTCCTTCCTCTTACATCTCTATCTCCATGTATTTGCTCCTCTTGTCTCACACAGCACTAATTAATTTGTTCTTTCTCCATCTCATCTCTGTGGTCTCCTGAGGGATGAAGACTGCTGTACTGCATAACACAATAACAACACCTGCTGTACTTTGTGTGTGTGTGTGTGTGTGTGTGTGTGTGTCTGTCCCTGCCTCTAACATCCAGTAAAAGTTGCATAGCATTTACTTCTGTCCAGCTCAGTTCATCTTAATCATGGACGTGGGTGACATTCGCAATTTTCTGCGTAAAACTCAGGCCTCGATTTTAGAAAAGGGTTTCCTGGACAAACGCATCAGTGAGCTTCAACATGTAAGTGCTGCAGCGTGACTTCACTTCCTATACAATATTTGTGCTATATATTTTTTAGCTTGTCCAACCTGGGTAGGGTTTGTTTCACTTGGATGTGATAACTTTTTTCTTCCCACATTTGGACTTGGCTTAGTGTCAGTTTTTAGAGGTGGTAAGATCACTTAAAGTTTTAAAGAAAACTTTGGATGATGTACAAACAGAAAACCCCACACTTTGTTTAGCTGTGTGTGTTTCAATGAATGTGAGCTCTGTGAACGGCTTTTACACTTCAAACAGTGTTTCTTGGCATTGCTCTGAATGTGCTCTATTGTGGGATGAGACGCTGTGAGGGTGAGGATGTTCTCTAAGTCCACAAATATGTGATGAGAGCTTACGGGGAAAGAAAGGACTTCATGAACCTTCTGGGATTTATTTGTGCAGAGAAATGGTAAAAGTGTTCATTGGACTAAAGCTGCTGATTGTTTGGCCTAACTATGAGAAATGAAACCATTGTAAACTGTTCACCAGACAAAACAACACATTTGAAGACATCACCTTTGGTCCAGAAGTGTTGTGATGGGCATATTTTAACAGAAGTTATCGATCAATTAAGAAAGTAATTCAATTAATTAATTAATACATTTTTTGTTTCAGCCCAACCAAAGTCAAAAGCAAGGAATATTAACTATGAATCATGAAAGCACTTGTGTGGAAGGAGTCATAATTCCTCCAGTTATTGTGAGATCACATTTTAGTGTTTGTCCTGCTTCAGATTTACATTCCACTCCCACCTGATACTCATATCTATACCTGCCTGTGTCTGACATTGGTCGGGTATTCATCAACCCATCTTCCACTGCTTTTTTTGTTTCTGGTTTCCCTTAGTCCGCCCTTTCCTTCTTCCTTAATGAGGATGGATTGTGTGAATGTACATGATATATTCACTGACTGGTGTTTTTCTTTGGTCCCTTCTTTGTTTCTTTGTTTCTTTGTTTCTTTCTGTAATTTCTGCTTGTGTGGGACCTGCAGAGTATGATGGATGAAGTGATACACTACAGAGGTTATGTTAATATGTTGGGTCTCTAACCGCACCTACTCCCTCTTTGTCCTCCTCTAGGTGGTGGCTAGTGACGGGGTACGGGCTATGATGGAGTCGGCCCTGACAGCCAGAGACCGGGTGGGGGTGCAGGACTTTGTCCTGCTGGAGAACTACACCAGCGAGGCCGCCTTCATAGAGAACCTGCGCAAGCGCTTCAAAGAGAACCTCATCTATGTGAGTGTAATGCAATCTGTGCTGGATAATATAGATTGTCCTATATTAAAGCTAGGCTTGGTACCCATGAAAAAGTTAGCAAGAGCAGCATACACAAAAAATGCAACCAATACATCCCACCCCTCCCATCGACACTCAAACACATAAAGGAGCACTGCCTGACACCTGCTCACTATCTTCTGACTATCGTCTGTGCTTCAGCAGTGGGCTCCTCTGCAGCTGAAGAGTACAGTCATGCACAGTGAGAGCACAGGCAGGCTGCACACAGGCAGGCAGGTCGGTTAGTGACAGACAGCAGACAGGTAGGCCAGCCAATCGTTTCATTCGGTCCGAATGAAATATCCTACGAAGGCTACAGACACCGTGTTTTTTTTCTTGGACATGTAGAGGATTTCAACAAATAAGATAAAAAGTGTTCCGCAAACAAATTCCAACCCTACCTTTTAATAACGATCCCATAAAATACGCATCTTAATAAAGATTCCCTTAACTTTGCTTATTAAAGAATTGTGACTAAGATATATACTGATACTTTTTTGGTATATCTCAAATGCAGTTTCTTGTTAACTATTGGCTAGCATTATGTGCTGATATCAATGTCAATGTACGTAAGTGTGATAAGCTAACATCAGACAGTATCAGAAAGGGCTACTGTGCATACGTCTATTAAATGTTTAGTATATAAAAAGTCTTGTCTCGCTCCTCATCCCAGCATGATGGAGCAGCTGCCAATAATCAGCCTTTGTTGCTGTTGAATGTTGCCTGCTGGGGCTGTTTTTCTGTGGTCGTTATGATTTGTGTGTTTTACTCCAAAAGGGAATAAAAACAATTATTTTGTCTGCCCTTCTCACTGCAAAATTAAATCCAGAGCTTAAGTTTTCGTTGCTCACGTCATACTTGTTGCTAACTCTCCCATACTGACACAGCTAATATGGACAAGTAAGAGGTGATGCACAAAGACAGTGTGTATTTGTATATGACATTGATGCTGTATGGATGGTCCTAGGCCTAATGTTTTGTTATAGTACATATGAGTCATTTAATGTGACCGTATGTTCCCTTTCCATCAGACTTACATTGGTTCAGTGCTGGTGTCTGTTAACCCATACAAAGACCTGGAGATCTACACCAAGAACCACATGGAGCGATACCGTGGAGTCAACTTCTACGAGGTCTCACCACATATGTAAGTACGCACACTTAAACATCTACTTCTTTAAAAGTCATTAAAGACAACAGTCAAATGGTGAAAAGCTCACAACAAATAATCCTTCTTCTAAAAGTAGAATTATAAATATTTGTCGTGTTCATCCTTTTTAGTTGTTTTATGTGAAACGCATGTGTTTTCATGCCTGTCAGTAAATGATACAGTATTATGCAAAGATTTTAGGCATAAAAGCAAATGCATATTTTTTAATCAAAGTCCTTCAATGGAGTATTTGGGCCATGTAGAAGAATAAAAAATGCTGAGATTTCGACAATAAAGTTGCAATATTATGAGAATAGAGCTGTATTGAGAAAATACTGAATCAAAAATCTTGATCAATCTCATGGTGAAACTATGAAACCGCTTTGAATATTACACAGATGACTTTTTTCCTAAAATCTTCTTAAAGAATTTTCTTCTTCAACATGGCCCTAATACTCAGAAACGGAAAACAACTAATTCAAATGAATATTGAAGTGACAACCTTTACCTTTAGAACAGCACCTGCTTGATGCTCTTTGAGTTTTTCAAGATACTTGGCATGCGAGTTGATACGCGCATTTGGAGAATTTGCCACAGGAGACACATTCATAGCAGACAGCATGTTAAGAGATTCCACACCCTAAAAGAAGGAGTCTGTTGAAGCTTGGTGCAGCTTTTCCCACCTCAGAATGACAGAACACGGGTTGCACCTGTATGCTAAATGTTGGTGTGTGTGTTTGAAATGCATTTAGAGAGGCCTGACCTCCGTTCTCATAGAGCTGACTAGCTGCTTAATGCTCTCATAGTTTTGACAGTTCTTTTCTGTCAGACGTTAGCTCATGAGTCCAGTGTTTGTTTGAAGCGTTGCCACAGAAATGGCCGAAAAATTCCCTGTCAAATCCTTCTAGACTCCATAGGTCAGATACAAAACAATCAAGTGCATTATAGAGACTCTGTGGCGTCATCGAAACATTTCAGAATCTCTCACTAACTCTTTCTCTCGCTCTGCTCTACTGGCAGTTATTTTCCCCCTCGCTGTTTTTTCAGCACTTGAGTGTAGGGCCAATGTTTTCTCTCCCTCCGAGTGGAAAGAAAGATGTGTTTTTCCAAAAAGACGTGGAGGGCTGGAGAGAGAAAACGGGAGGGGGAGATGGAAAGAAAAGTATGCAAATGATGATACGAGGAAAGAGTTTTCCTCCCTTGAGAGGGAATTCCCCTGACCTGAACCTGACCCCGAGCTCCGCGCCCCCTCTCCATCATAGACTACACACACACACACTCATACAGTATGGTACAGCTATGTCCAAGGTTCTGTATTTCTTATCCAGCAATATGTCTGATGTCAGAAATATGTCCAAACAGGCTGAAACAACATAGCAGTGCTGATAGCGGCACAGGGCTGACAAGTGATACCACAACTAGGCTCCATTCCAGCCTGGACTCTATGATTCATACTGGTCGTCCATTATCTGTCCAGGTTCACACAGATGCTTTCATATGATATTTTCCAGACATAAGAGCATCACAGGGCAATTCTCTGTAAACACAACATCATCATCATTGTAATAATTTGCTATAATTGTCTATTTGGCAATCACTCTATTGTTCTGAATGGTTCCAATGACTTTTCTGAGCTCTATTTAGTATGTTGAGTTTTAATATTTAAATAGATATTTAATGTTAACTTCTCCTTCTCTTAAACTGATAACTGATTTTATTAAGCATTTTTTAAGCTCATTGAAAGTCACACACTTTTCTGGATTTAGCGCAGATGGAAAAACAGATCTGATAGAAGAGTGGGTATTGAATTGATCTGTATCACTTAAATAAGGTGATAAATAGTATTCAGTGTTGTACCAAGGCTCAACAGTCCCCTTATGAAAACACATTTATATTCATTAGATTCAGATTTTTATTTTGATCTGCACCGAATAGCACACATTCATTAATATCAGTCACCTAAATATGCCTGATTTTCATCAAGATTCTCTCAGAAGTCAACAACAATTGGGAAAAACACCACTTTTCTGATTTAAGATGCTTAATGAAAATAGTTTTGACAATATGTGATGTCTTAAAATTTATCAGCCATAACAAATATTTGCTGCATCATTCAAATTCTTGGCAAGTCAAAAACCTTAAGACCTTGAGCAAGAAATGTTCTGACATCATGTTTTCCTGTTTGCAGTCCAAGGTCTGCTTCAACAACACATGTTTTGTGTTTTAGCGTTTGTCTGTAGCTCTGCCAAACATCCTGCTGACTGTCCGCATCTTTCCCCTCACTCCTCCAGCTATGCAGTGGCTGACAACTCGTATCGCTCCATGAGAACAGAGAGGAAGGACCAGTGCATCCTGATCTCCGGGGAGAGCGGAGCTGGGAAGACAGAGGCGTCCAAGAAGATCTTGCAGTACTACGCTGTCACCTGTCCGGCCAGCGAGCAGGTGCAGACCATCAAAGACCGGCTGCTGCAGTCCAACCCTGTGCTGGAGGTGAGACGCTGCGGCCCTTTATTCACATACTCAGTGTGTGGACCACACATAGAGAGAGATTCTCAGCATGCTCGACTCCTCATGATGCTGAGTAATGAAGAAAGTAGAAAGTGGCTGATTTAGTAAAAATTTGATATTGACCTGTCAGCAGTGTTTTAAATAAGGAGCTGATAATCAGCTTAAAATCTGTCATCCCAGTTTCAATAGATGTTATTTTGAGACCAGCCAAGACATCATACTTTCAGTAACCTGTTCGATGAGGAGACATTGTTTTATTTCACTTGTTAACTCTCAGAATAAGCAAAAATTCACTCTACTAGAATGGCTCTCAGCCAAGGCCCAATAGTCTCCTTAAAGTCAGTCAAGCTGCACCAAATTTCCCACACTCCCAAATTTCCCACCAAATCAGCTCCCAAAACATGCCTAATTTTTTTCCAAGAATTATTCCCTGGAAAAACAGTAAAAAGTTGTTTTTGTGTGATCTTGCTTACAAACAAACTAACAAACAAACAGATAGGAGGAGGAACAACTTAACCTCCTTGGAGGAGGTAATGAAAACAACAGGGGTAATCAAGTTAATAACCAGTGCTTCGAGTGACTGTTTGTATAATGTTCTACAGATGGGTGACACATTAAAGGGAAAGTCAGGAAACATTAGTGGAGAGACAGCAAAATCTAGGTGCCTTTTGGTTTTCTCCTATTATTTGTCACCTATCAAAAGTCACATTGATGTGTACTTTACACAGTTTTCTACACATACGACAGCATCATGAACATTTCTTGCTCAGGTGTGGTTCTGAAAATAGTCTGGGGAAAGTTCACAGTGAAGTGTGAAGAACGGTCAGTGAAGAGTGGCGATTGTGTTTGTTTGACAGTGTTTTGGAGAAAGGAGGCAATGCCAGAGCTTACCCAAGTGCTTGTTTTGATGTCTGGCGTGTCTCAGCCAAATGTTTTTCGTGTGTGTGTGTGTGTGTGTGTGTGTGTGTGTGTGTGTGTGTGTGTGTGCGTGTGCGCCCCCTGTAATCTGTGCCACTGTCCTAGACAGCTCCCCTGTTATCGCTCCACCTCTTAATCTGTCAATCATCACTCCTCTCCTCTCTCTCCTCATCCCTCTCTATCCTCTCCACAGGCCTTCGGCAACGCCAAGACGTTGCGTAACGACAACTCAAGCCGCTTTGGCAAGTACATGGACATTCAGTTTGATTTCAAGGTGAGAAGGACAGTCTGATTTACTGTGCTAGCTACTTCAACTATGAGTGAACATTGTCAACAACAAATATTTTTGATGGGATGCAGATTGTTGCATGAACCAAAAGTATTGTCACTTAAAAAATACGTTTCCACTCTCTGTTGTTGCATGTTAATATTATTACTGTAAATGTACAGGTTTTGTTTCAAAAATATTGAATTTTACTTTTTTAAGTATAATTAATCGGATCACTCCTACGTTTTTTGTACCTCCACATAATATGCTATGCACTATCTGTACCTGCATGTTATATCAACCCTTCGACACCTCCTCAGTACCCCAGCCTCACCCACTCCTGCTCTTCCTCCTCCCCTCCCCCTCCCTGGTATTTGTCCCGTCGGCAGGGTGCCCCCATGGGAGGCCACATCATCAACTACCTGCTGGAGAAGTCCCGCGTGGTCCACCAGAACCATGGAGAGAGAAACTTCCACATTTTCTATCAGCTAATTGAGGGAGGAGAGGAGGACCTGCTGAGACGCCTGGGCCTGGAGAGAAACCCTCAGCAGTACCAGTACCTCGTCAAAGTAAGGGTCTAGTATTTTCGTTTTTCTCTATCTGACGTTAGGTCAAATACAATAAATCCGTTTTCAGATTTAAACTCCGGAGAATGTTGACATAATGGGGTCTGGATGTTCTCTGGAGTTTGCCTGTCACACATACAGTACACAACACAGCAGGAGGTTTTCCGCTCAGACGTGTTCACAACAACACAGAAATCTCCAGCGTGTTCACGGAGGGGTGGAGCAGCAGGCAGAGGCAGGAGAGAACATAATAATTCTGCCAAGGAGATCACGTGTTTTTGTCTCCAGGACATCCACACCAGCATTGACTCTTATCACCGAAAGCTCTCTTGACATCTTCCTCTGTCTTCTGCATATATGGCTCCGCTTTTTCATCCTGACGTTTAATTTTTTTTAATTTTTCATCTGTCGTGTTAGAAAGTTCATTAACGTTTTTTTCTAGAGAACTGGACGGAGAAACTTTAGAGAAAGTCCGGAGCCTCACACTTGGACATTTGCGTTCTCACATACAGCCCCTCTAGAGAATGTCCGGAGATTATCCAGAGTCCAGTGCATGTCTGAACGCAGCTTCACAGTTAGAGACTGCAGCGGCTACAGATCCGGTTACGACTCTGCCCATTGCTCTGTGTCTTCCCCTATTGCACTGTTCTCTCAAAAAAGGCTAAAGGCCGAACAGAATTATATTTGGGAAAATAAGATCATTATCACAAAACTCCTGTGAATAAATTAATGAGTAAACTTAATTTTGGGGGGGTTTGGATCGGTTGGTCAGACAGAACAAGAGATTTGTTGGTTAAATTTGGTACATGCTGTTGTTGGAATGATGTTTATTTCAAATGCACCCTATGTATTGATCTGTCTCAACATGCAAGTTCTGCTTAATAGGCTCTTACTCAGGGACTCTCAGTGCAGCGAGAGGAGCTTTTCTCAGTGGGGAACTACTCTGCCTTAAGGCTTTACTGCACCCTCCCCTCAATACACTCACACACTCACACACAAACACACTAACGGCTGAGAAAAACACTGTGTGTGTGTGTGTGTATAGGTGTTAACTTTACATTTAAATGGGTGTTTAATTTACGTGTAAACACCCATTTACACATCACCTACTTTATTGATTTTGCTGAAGAAACTAGATGTTAAATAAAGACCATGTTTACAGTGACAGAGCTTGTTTACTAGTGTTGTTTGTACATGTTTTTTGTTTACATAGGGTAACTGCCCCAAAGTGAGCTCCATCAACGATCGCACTGATTGGAAGGTGGTGAGGAAAGCCTTGAGTGTGATTGGCTTCAACGAGGACGATGTGGAGGTAAGGACCAAGTACAAGCTGTGTAAATCATGTTAGTTTTGGAAACTCAAAGTAACATTGGAGGTGTAAACCACAGAAAATATTAGCAGCAGTCTGTTGAAGCAGGTGGAAGCCCCCATGCCTTTTGCCCTAAATATCTGACGGCTTGAATTTCCACTTCTTATATTCACTTTTACTAAATTCTTGAAAGTAAAAACTTAAGGTTTACCCAAGAGAATATTTCAACCCCCACTATGTGTATTAATGGACAGCTTTCACTATGAACAGTACTCCACGCACCTGAGGGTGTTTGTGTGTGTGTCTGTGTGTGTGTGTGTGTGTCTCTGTGTCTGTTTGTGTGTGTCTCTGTGTCTGTTTGTTTGTGTGTGTGTGTGTGGCTGCTATTATATGTTGAGAACTTATTTGTGCTCAGCGTGGGAGTCGCTCTACTTGTTCATGGGTCTGGGCTTGCTTCCAAAGCTTTTCGGATCTCACACTGCTTTTACACGTTGGTGTGTGTGTGTGTGTGTGTGTGTGTGTGTGTGTGTGTGTGTGTGTGTGTGTGTGTGTGTGTGTGTGTGTGTGTGTGTGTGTGTGTGTGTGTGTGTGTGTGTGTGTGTGTGTGTGTGTGTGTGTGTCTGTTTGAGAGAGAGGTCAGCAGATTACTATAGTCCTATCCTTTTCAATTCCTCAAACTCAGTACAATCAAAGCTATGCTTATCTTCCAAGTCGCTCATAAAGGTAATGTCGACAGTAAAACCTTACAGTTCTTATTGTGCCGCAGCCTCTCATCTCTTCACCTTTGTTCTCTCCCTCCCCTTTGTGACTATCTCTCTTTCATTTGTCTCCATATTATTCTGTCTTGAACACCACCCTCTCATTCTATTTTTTTCACTCCCATTCCTTCGACCTCTGCGTTTTTCTACCTGTAGGAGTTATTGAACATAATCGCCAGCGTGCTCCACGTGGGAAATGTGCAGTACGGCTCGGAGGACGGCAATGCCTGCATCACCTCTGACACACAGATAAAGTACCTGTCCAGGGTAAGATGCTGCACCAAACAGGTTCATGAACACTAACACAACTAATTGACCAAGGGGAATAGGATCAAAAACAACAACAAAGGCCTGGGTTCGTATTTATTCGCATCTCAGAATCCCCCCTGGGAACTGCACTGACTATGAATATAAGAACATTCTACTTCAGAGTAGATATGAAGTGCTTCACATGAAGCCTACTACACTGACCTTTTGCAAGGAAACTGGAGACTCAGATAGCACCATTAGCTTAATCTCTTTAGGGAAAAAACGGTCAATGAGTCAATGGTCCAAACCTTTTTTGACAGCCCCATCACATAGGGCTACATTGTGTCTCCCTTCATCGATAACATGTTACAGTGGGATTCTACAGTAACCTCTGCAACACTTGGATTTGAGTTATCACTGCTGATGATGTAAAAGTGGTTTTAGAAAGATCTCCTTTACTTTTAGCTATCTATTGCAATTATGTTTACCTTTACTTACTTATACCAGTCATCATGCACCATCTACTGCTACATCCAGTGTTCAGGTGATACAATGGTACAAGTACCCGTGGTCTGCAGTCACTGAAATTGGTGACTAATTTAACTGATGTTAGTAATGCAAAGTGATGATGCCAAAATTAACATTTAAATTCAAACTTTTAAAATCTGATATTAACCAAGTTTCCATTTGCATAGTGGGCTGAACGTTAACACCAACAGGCCTCTTAAAATATGGCATAAAGATGAATGTAATAAAATAGTAGGTATTTGATGCAGTTGCTGAAATGATCTAAACACCTCTGTCCAGTTACACTGTGTTATAATCCTATGAGCTTCTTATGGAACAAGGAATCCTCTCCAGTGTCCAAATCTCTTATTCACCAGTCTTTAGTTTTATAATACCATATAATAAATCCACTTATATCTAACAATGCTGGTGAGTACATTTTATCCTGCCCTACATGTAAAAACTGCAGATGTAGTTATTCATGTGACTTTTTGCCTTGTCAAAAGCCTCCATTCATTCTTGCTTCAGTCTTTCAGTTGTACCTAATGTCCCTGCTGCTGAGTGGCATGACGTCATCTGTTTTCATGCATGTAGACCATTTGTTTGTCACTAGTGGAGCTGTGTTGTGTTCTAACGTTGTTGTGTTTCTCCAGTTGTTAGGAGTGAATGGGACTGTGCTCACAGAGGCACTCACACACAAGAAGATAATTGCCAAGGGCGAGGAGGTAGGTTTGCACACACACAGTCATTGTAGAGCCAGTGTGTGATAATTATTTGTAAACAGAGCTCTCCTCTCTGTGTTATGTCTGCGGTGTTGTAGTTATATCTTAATTTGTCTGAACTGTTCTGGCTGAACTCTGGGTAAGTCTGTTGTTGTCAGTGTTTGACGTCTCTACTCTGTCTCTCTCTCTCTATGTGTTTGTTTCTTCATCAGCTGATGAGCCCACTGAACCTGGAGCAGGCATCATCAGCTCGGGATGCTTTGGCCAAGGCAGTGTATGGACGCACCTTCACCTGGCTGGTTAACAAGATCAATGCCTCACTGGCATACGCGGTACACACACACACACACACACACACACACACACACACACACACACACACACACACACACACACACACACACACACACACACACACACACCACAGACAGACAGACAGACAGACAGACAGACAGACTATGACATTCATAGATCATTCATACTGTACACTATCAAAGTATGATCAGACATAACATGAGCTAACATGTAGTACAGACAGAGCATAACAATGTCTCCTGCTTATTTTGTTACAACACAGCTCCACCTTGTGGACATTTACAATTCCACAACGTGAACATAACAACATTATATCATATAATAATGACAGTAACAACATTTCATTTCTGTGATATTTGGTACATGCCAGGGTGGGTCTAATATTTTATATATAAATAAAATCTGATAAATCTGAAAATGATATCCTTGACTGTTAAGCCTGCAGTGAAATGTAATTTATATAAAGGGCCTGTTTTATGTCTCAGTTTAATTCATACATCATGTGTTGTGAATAGCGTGCCCTTGACAGATGATATGTATATTTAAATGTATTAAATGTCCTATTTACATACATACAGTGAGACCTTTCATAGAAATAAGGATGTGTTCTGTTCTGTTTCCCTAACAGGATGACTCCTATAAGAATTACTCAGTCATTGGTCTGCTGGACATCTACGGCTTTGAGGTCTTCCAGCACAACAGGTATAGTTTAAATTAAGGATTTTCGAAAAAGTGCAAAGGTTTGTAGTCCAAGTCATTTTTGATACAGCACGGACACTGACAACTTAATTAGAGCTCACTCTGATTCCTATGTGTCATTAATGTAATATTGTGTCTTTACTGGTGCCAATAGTCTAAAGACTAATTCGAGACATGATATTCTCAACAGTACAAAAGAAAATTGGGAGGAAGGATCTGATTTCATGAATTTACATTTGAACACATGTGATTTCTGATGATGTTAGAGAACTTGTGGTACAAACCAGTTGATATCTCATCTCAAGATAACACTAGAGACTTGACCCTCAAAGTCATTCAGTACCAAAACAATGAGAAGTAACAAAAAAGCATCAGTCCAACATATTAGTGATCCTGTGTCTAGTTATTTTTTCTTTAAGCTAAGATGTTTTTGTTATGTGCTCCAGCTTCGAGCAGTTCTGCATCAACTACTGCAACGAGAAACTGCAGCAGCTCTTCATCGAGCTCACCCTCAAGTCGGAGCAGGAGGAGTATGAGGCTGAAGGCATCACGGTGAGACATCCTCCTTCTCCACCTCACTGTCTGCTTCCTCACTCTCTTCACCCCCTCCAATGAAATGATGTGAAAACCTGAGTTGTGTTGCTCAATTCTTAAGCTCCTTCAAATTCATCTCTTTTACATTGGTACCTAGATTTATGTTTTTTTCGCAGGGTATTTATAAAAAGCTCCTAATGTGGTTGCAGTTATTATTCCTAAAGTGAAGTTGATCATTTAATTTAATTGATTCACAGTAAGTGCACATATTTTGAAGATTCTGCCCCTATTAGAATTTAAACTTTTAACCCTGTTAATGGTCTTTTATTTATTAACAATTAACCTTTTAATATTTAAGTCTGAATGAAAAATATGTGTTGAATATTTTAGTATGATCCTGGAAGGATGTTATAAGAATTTAAATAGTCCTTGATAAGAAAAGAGTTTCCCCCAACTACTCTCATGAATGATACCTCTTAAGGAGATGCCATTTTAATTTCTGCTCAGTTTTTCTTCTGTCTTTGTCATTTCCTTCATTTCTATTTGTTGTATTTCTATTTTGTTGTTTTGCTTCTTTGGAACAAGGGCCTTTTTGTGTTCTGTCTAATATAATTGCACTGGTCAGAGAGCAAACAGGTTGTGGGAGAAACTTGGATTCACCTCTCAAAGAGCCTATTATCATCTGTCATCAGGACTGTGGGCCGCGCTGTCGGTCATCTCTGGAAATTATGTGGCAGTTACTCCGAACATAACCAAACATTCTCACTCAGCCTGTGCAGCTTTGTGTTCATGTCTGTTCACATACAAGTGGGTGAGCAACGTATATGTGTGCCAGGATTCCTGTAATTCTGCAGATGATTGACTTTACGGTCGTTAAATATTATAGAACAGATGAAATTAGTTTTTATACCAAAGTTTTGGCACTGGGAAAAGTAGCTGGCAGAGACTTGAAAACTGTGTCATTATAAACTAATTACACCAGACAAGGCCTAGTGATACCCAGAACAGGATTCATTTTTTTATGTTGTCTAAAGTGTACAGTGGTTTGTGTTTTCAGTGGGAGCCGGTGCAATACTTCAACAACAAGATCATCTGTGACCTGGTGGAGGAGAAATTCAAAGGCATCATCTCCATTCTGGTGAGGAGACGCTCTGCACTGTCTCTGCTACAAAATAATTCACCTATTAGATTCATTGTTGAAGTGAAGTTTGACCAAATTATAAAATACTGACTGACGTATTAGCAGAAGAAAGTGTCTTATTAAAAAGTGCAGCACCTGTTCTAAACCTGCTTGTTTGGAATGGGCTGTTTTCTTGTCCTGTGTTGATGCTCTGGAGCTACTTCAGAATTATTCCTAGTCATTAGTGAGTCTTCCTCAAACAGTTCTACAATATACTGTCACTTGTTATTGTTTGTGTGCTGGATGTTGTGTGCAGATTTCTATGTTGCAGAGTAAAGTATTAAGGTTTTATAGTCCAGGTTCTTAATGAAATGAAACTGAAGCGTGTTGTTTTTTCTGTTGAGATGAATAATCAAATTAGATGTAATGTGTTAATTGATGTGCTTTAGAGGTGTTGATAGGCACATTTTTTCTACTTTGGACAAACCCATACAAGCCGTGTCCCCCTGCTGACATATTCTTTGCAGTAAGCTAATCGCCTTACATTCATTTTACCTTATGTACATGAGAGGAGCTCTAGGAAAGTTAGTATCAAATGTAAATGATGAAATGATATTTGGCCACAGTCTTTGACATGTTGTTTTCCTTGTGTGAGATTGCGACTGACTGCTGTTCTCTCTCTCAGGATGAGGAGTGTCTGAGGCCTGGGGACGCCAGTGACATCACGTTCCTAGAGAAGCTGGAGGGCACTGTGGGAGGACATCCACACTTTGTCACGTAAGTCTGATCGATTGATTTGATAATCTTGTCATCTTTAACTCCCACAATAACACACATAATATCCTGTTTCTTCTCACGGTACTTGAGCTGTTTGCTCGTGGTACCAGACTGTGAACAACTGCTCATGTGTCCGGACTGTTTGTTGATGTATCTGTGATGTGTGTCTGTTTCTCTGCAGTCACAAGCTGGCTGATGCAAAGACCCGGAAGATGATGGGCCGTGATGAATTCAGACTGCTGCATTACGCTGGAGAAGTCAACTACAACGTCAACGGTGTGTGTGTGTGTGTGTGTGTGTGTGTGTGCGTGTGCGTTTGTCCTTGTACCTATGTCTTTGTTAGGACCATTTTGTATGGTTAGGATTAGGTTAGGTAATTGTTAGGGTATCAAATATCACATACACAATAGGTGTGATGGTCAGGGGTTAGGGAGTATTAAGTTATCTCGATGAATCCCCATGCCTTGTAACTGGGCAGTTGAAATCGGGAGCCAAAGGCACTGCACTGGCCGACGCACTTCAGGCAGTAGCTCTGCCCCCCCCCCCCCATATCTCCTATATATCAAATCCTATCTTTGACTCCCAGGCTCAGTCTGTCAGGTTAGATTCAGAGTTGTCATAGTTTGTGGTTTCAGTTGATCAGATTTAGTCCAATCTCTGACTTGTATTCCTGTATCTGAAGTGCTGTTATAGTTCAACTTTTAGTATTAACCTTCTGACCTCAAGGTTCCTGATCAAGACAGTTAGGTTCAGGCCTATAGGTCGAGTGGTTATAGGGTTAGGAAGATCAGCCGTTCAAGGGATTATAACCTTGAGAGGCTATTTAAGTGGGTTTAGGGTGTGTGGCTGCAGGGCCAGTATGGCCTCATGTCTTTTGGTTTGGTTGGATGTTGGATGAGAAATTACATTAAATAGTCATATCAAAGTTTTAGTTTCATATCAGTAAGGGCTTTGCACATTTAAAATGTTTAAACTGAACAAAACAAATTCCAAAATATTGGAATGCATTCAGTGATGGATGTAGACTTAAGAATGGAAAGTTACATTTCATCTTCTCTTCCTCAGGATTTTTGGACAAGAACAACGACCTGCTCTTCAGGAACTTAAAAGAGGTGAGACTGAGTTTAGAATGTACAGGAAGAGAACTTAATGAGGGGAGTTAATATGATGGGAGGCAGCATTGGATCCTGTTAACTGCAAAGGTTATTTTACTTTGACAGTGTGATGCTGGTGATGGAAAGTTGTGATTTAGGGTTAAAATGTCTTTTGTGTGCGTCTGCAGGTCATGTGTATGTCAGAGAACAAGATCCTGAACCAGTGTTTCGACAGGGAGGAGCTGGGTGACAAGAAACGTCCTGATACAGTGAGATACCTTATTATTTGTGTGTGTGTGTCCTGAGCTTTTCCCTCTTATGAATCACACTCTCATGCATCCCAGCATACTTTCCCACAGATAAACAAACAGTTGTGTGTTTCCCTCTCCAGTGTTGAGTGGGGGGTCTGACAGGGATTCTCTGCAGCCTACCACTCACTGAGGAATGCCCTGACACTTAATGTCCTTCACATACACACACATACACACTCGGGCTGACACACACACAGTTGGAACAGGGTGCTGTCACAGCCTGGTAAGACAGGAGTCCCAGTCGTCCACACTGGGCCCAGTGTTCAGTCTCTACTGGACTGTCACAGTCACATCAGCCACTCCTCTGTTTACGTAGCTCTTCTTAGGTCATCAGCTCTGTCTGTAGGCTTCCACATTCATCCACTGCTCACCTCTTCAGTTTCTGCTCTTCTTCAAGTCCCTCACTTCCTGACTTGTGTCCTTCGCAACCTTCTTACCTCCTTCTCCATCACTTCCTAACCAGCTTCTGTCTGTCTGTGTCTGCCCTTCCAGGCAGCGACCCAGTTCAAAGCAAGTCTGGCGAAACTCATGGAGATCCTCATGTCCAAGGAGCCGTCGTACGTGCGCTGCATGAAGCCCAATGACTCCAAGCAAGCAGGTACAAAGTCTAGTGTTGTTTTTTTGCTCAGTCTGGCGCAGAATAGGAATGAAGAAATGCATAGACACCTACAGTATCACATATTGTGGTATGAGGTTATTAGGTATGAAGTAGCTAAATTACATAAATTGTATAAATACTGTAATTTTAATCGGAGACCAAAAACCTGGTCAGCTCAACATCATTCAATCATTGTGTGTGTACTTGTAATTTTTTTGCATTCAGATTGTTCACCTTTTCTCAAGACTCTTTTATTAGAACTCATTTATTTTCACATTTAACAATGGAGGGAAACTTTTAAGCACTAACCATAATATTGCTCAGTAAAAGAGACTGGACATTGTGTGAGAGGAGATGTTTTTTTTGTGGAACGATGTATTAGAATATGGAGCTTTCTAGCATTTTGCACTGAACCATGGTTTGACTTTCCCTCATATTGTCCACATATTGTCTTCATGTTAAAATATTTTACTTTGAAAATCAGTTTTTTTTATGTTGGACATTCTGAAAAACGTTTTATTGACTCAAAGTTGTTAATTGAGTCCAGAAGCAAAGGGTTGTTGAATATTTTCTGTCTGAATTTTCTTATTTTCTTATATTATTCTTTTCTTTTTTTTTTTTACAGATTGCCCAAAACAATATAACCTCCTGAAATATTTGATTTTTTTATTTAATTGAATATTGAGTAGTTATCAAGTCTCAACTGATTCAAATTATAATATTTATTATTAAACACACGAAAGGTTTACAGCGGTTTGTTGCCAGTTTTATGTAACAGTTCCTGTAAACAGAATAGAAGCAGCTTAGCAGCTTCAGAAAGCTGATAATTCCCCTGATATTTTCCTGATAATCGTGAGCTTATTCCAACCCAAACAGTTTGTTTTCAGCTGCATCAGAGGCCGCAGTGTGACTCTCCGTGTGGTCGTCAGTATATTGACCCGGCCTTTGTTTATCTCCACAGTCGGCCTTTTGTCCATTTCACACAGTTTATCTGTCCCTTGTCACTCCTACTCCTGCTGTTTAGCATTTACTGGTTTTCTCTGGTTCATTTTGTCCAACAAGATATTACATTTCTCTCAGACCCTGCTCTCCCTCTCCTCCCTGTTCCCAGTTCGATTTGATGAGGTGCTGATCCGTCACCAGGTCAAGTACCTGGGACTGATGGAGAATCTGAGGGTGAGGAGAGCCGGCTTCGCTTACAGACGCCGCTACGAGGTCTTCCTACAGAGGTGATCAGACACTTTCTACTAGTGTGGCACAATCACATGTCAGCACTTGACACTTATTTTTACCACAGCTGACATTCAAAAAAATTATATTCACACTTTCATGTGCTTTTGGTAGACAACAAATATCAACTCCTAATTTAGTCAAATTATTCAAATCAGGAGTACAATACAAAAGCTAAAGGAGATGGTAACTAGGGATTATACAGCCTGTTTGTTTCAGAAAAATACCTTTAACCATCATCAGTTTTGACGATAATGATTCTCTGTCCATCGATTAATCGGTTTAAATATTTCTGCTCTAAACCTGAGACTTTCCATTCACAGGCTTTTAAACTAGCTCATCCTGCCACTTCTTGTTATAACGTGATGTTTAAGGGACTTTTAGGCTTTATTCCTAAACCAATTTAACTTGTGCTCGTGTCCTGTTTCATATGTGTATGAAGGTATAAGTCCCTGTGTCCAGACACGTGGCCTAACTGGCAGGGCAAGCAGGCCGAGGGAGTGGCCACACTGGTCAAACACCTGGGATACAAGCCAGAGGAGTACAAACTGGGCAGGTCTGTAACACACACCCACCCACCCGCACACACACACACACACACACACACACACACACACACACACACACACACACACACACACACACACACACACACACACACACACACACACACACACACACACACACACACACACACACACACACAGATAAAGATATTCATATTAGTTAAATAGCAAAAAAAACTATTTTTACTCCTTAAAACATTTCCCCCTCATGATTTTTACATCCACTTTCTGCTCTTTCTTGAAAGAAATCGATGTAGCCATGTTTTTCAAACACAATTAAATTAATGTTTTCTTTTTTTCAGATCCAAAATCTTCATTCGTTTCCCAAAGACCTTGTTTTCCACCGAGGAGGCACTAGAGACCAGGAAACACAGTATTGGTAAGAGTCAGTGAGTCGGGACATGGCTGTCTACCTAACAGCTCTTGTATCAGAGATTTTAACTGTTCTTCCCGTCGCTCTCTGTCTCCTCACAGCCACCAAGCTCCAGGCAGGATGGAGAGGCTACAGTCAGAGGTCCAAATACCAAAAGCTCCGAACCGCAGGTGAAGAAAATGACTACTTACTCTTATCTTCACTGAGATCACGCTGCATTTTCTTTCCTTGACAGGTTATTTAACAACTACTGAATGTCGAAGATGTAGTCATAGTATTTGTTTGGGAGCTGAAATGTATTTGATGTGTCTTGCAGCTATTGCCATTCAGGCATGGTGGAGGGGGATCCTGGCCAGGAGGAGGGCCCAGCGCAGGCGTCAGGCGGCTGATACCATCCGCAGGTACAGACCATACAGGAAAAATCTGATTCACTGTGTGATAAGTACACTTTCAACAGCAAGCAAATGGATTCATTCACTAGATGCCATCAGACCATGCATTGTCAAGATTGTGTTTTAAATCTCTTTTTTTAAAGAATATATTTATATTATCCCTCATCTCCCCCTCAGGTTCATCAAGGGCTTCATCTATCGCCACAAGGAGCGCTGTCCAGAGAACGAGTATTTCCTGGATTATGTTCGCTACTCGTTCCTCATGAAACTGCACAGGAACCTGCCCAAGAACGTCCTGGACAAGAGCTGGCCGACACCTCCAGCTGCTCTCACCGAGGTACAGGAATAAAAGATGGTGGAGAAAAAAACAGAAACTCAGATTAGGATTTGATCAAGGACCCTTTCAATGCGAAAATCTATTGTGTGCAAAATATTTACAAATACATGATTTCCTCCTATATTCTGATTAAATTAGAAAAATGAAAATAGTGTGTATGAATGGGAAATCTGATCCTAGTTGTCTCTCCATTATGATCCCACTCACATACAGCACTACACTCTGTCCATCTTTGTCTTTAGGCATCAGAGCATTTGCGTAAGCTGTGCATGCAGAACATGGTGTGGAGCTACTGCAAGAAGATCAGTCCTGAGTGGAAACACCAGGTAACTATTGCCCAATCACCAGTCATGTCCCGCTCTGTGTGATCTGATATCTGTTTGCTGCTTCCTCCATTTACATCACTGACATCAACTCTGTGTGAATAGTTGGAGCAGAAGATGATCGCCAGCGAGATCTTCAAGGACAAGAAGGACAACTACCCACAGAGTGTGCCCAAACTGTTTGTCAGCACAAGACTCAGTGAGATTCAGATGTTTTTGAGAAACCTCACATACTTTATAGCTTGCACCATGAAACTGATTGTAACAGCATGTTTCCTCTGGTTCAGATGGAGAGGACCTCAACCCCAAGGTGCTGCAGGCTCTGGGCACTGAGAAGATGAAGGTCTGTAGAGAAATGTTTTCAAACAAACAGCAGCTTATAAACCGTCTGTGACTTTTCTTCATCATCAGTGTTTTGACTTCTGTTCCCAGTACGCAGTGCCAGTCACCAAGTACGACAGGAAAGGCTACAAAGCTCGACCCCGCCAGCTGCTCCTCACCAGCAGCAGCGCCGTTATCGTAGAGGAAACCAAACTCAAGCAGCGCATCGACTACGGAGCTCTGAAAGGTCAGAGGTCAATTAGACGGAGTCATCATTTGTTAAGGGGGATGTATTTTTTATGGATGTGGATTGTGTTGAGCTCATTAGAGCTTTAAACTGTCCTTCCCCTGCAGGGATCTCAGTCAGCTCCCTCAGCGACGGCTTGTTTGTTCTGCACGTGCCCAGTGACGACAACAAACAGAAGGTGAAGCCAAGGATGTGTCATAAATTCAACATGAACGCCACCGCTACAGAGCCTCAGCAGATCTTAGCCTGTATGAATGCGTGTGTTCTCACAGTGTATCTGTTCTATGGTCTTCTTTCCAGGGAGACGTAGTTCTGCAGAGTGACCATGTAATTGAGACCTTGACCAAGATCGCAATCTGTGCCGACAAAATCCACAGCATCAACATCAACCAGGGCAGGTGAGAGGCAGAGCACAACCATGGAGATCCACTTTATGAATGGATGACGTGTTACATTACCACAATATACTTAAAAAAGAGCGTTAACCTTTTTTTCTCTGTGCTCCCACACAATGCTAATCACTGCCGCAGTCTAATATTCCTTAGAGATACATATTCACTTACAAACTGTAGTCTGTAGGAAGTGGTTAAAAGCAGAGACACCAGTTAACGTCTCTAACTGTTCTTCTGTTTCTTCTCCAGTATAAAGTTTACATTGGCTCAGGGGAAAGAAGGGATCATAGACTTCACACCTGGATCAGAACTACTGGTTGCCAAGGCCAAGAATGGACACTTGTCTGTGGTGAGTGGGTTTAATAATGCTCAGCTTATTTCAGACAGATTATAAGGGTGGATCAAGTGACTACAGGAAATGTGAAAGTTGCATCTAGTAGCGACAAACCTACAAAGAAATATCACCGGACTCTTCAGTTGCCCTCGGTTCTACAGAGCTTTTTCACCTCTTCTAGCTCAGTGTTTTGGTTTCAGTGCCTGCAGACTCTGCTAATTAAAAAAAAAACACAATGTTCACCACCTCCCTAGTATCAAACAGCAGACAGAAAAAGTTAGCAACTAGCTAGTCAACATAGAGTTTCCCTCAGGAACTGAAACTGTGAAAAGGAGAGGGAAGATTGGACAGAAACACGTCCCGGAATCTATGCTGATGTTTCTCTGTGACATGGTAATATGTTAACCAATAATACTTGTCAAAGCCCCAGACAAAATTAAATGTTAAATATATTTCTAGAACATAAAATATTCTTTCCCGAACAATGATTAAAGTTCAAGTTCTTGAAAAAATCATTACATACATGTTTTTTATATCTTTGTTAGGACAATAAGTTTTGCGCATCCCATGCTGTGATACAATCTAAAAAATATTTGATCTGCTGGTACTGCATACACAAAAACACAAAGAAAAAAAGAAAAAAGAAACTACACAAAGAGAAGAATCAATAATTAGCTATTCACATGTTACATATCAACAGATTGGCTCTTACTGAATTTTTTTCACTTCTTATTATTAAGTGTAACAATCAAAAGTTCAGCTCCTATGTATCTGTGAAAATTCTCAGTCATCCAGGTCATGTGTGCACTTGTACTCTTCTGAAGATTCAGCTCCTCTGCTTCATCATGACTGTGTGGGTGTGGTGTGATCAGATTTGTCAGTTGCAAAATCTCGATTGGTGCCGGACACATTGCCCTCTTAAAATATAAAAATATAACATGTGAAATAAGAAAAGCAAGAAAATATCTTGTATTATTGTTAAGCCTCATCATATTAGTGGAGCGGATTGGAAAAAATTGAATGTCAAGTGTTTTATTCTGTGATTACAGCTCATTGCACTGGACTGAGGTGTATAAAGATTTAGTTAATGTAGCTTTGATATCTTTTGACAGTTTTGTTGACCAGAAAATTTCAACAACTTACTCCACGACCTAATCAGTCGAGACATCAGTGTTACATGTGACCGGATGCATATTCTTACTGAAGTTATTATTATTATTATTATTAGGTAGTGACTGACTTTTTACATCTGTCCTGAAAGTTACTATGTTGACCTCTGACATGACATTTGTCTCCTTTGAATCTCTTCCAGACGGCTCCCAGACTCAACTCTAGATGATGGCCACTCTGAATGCACACACACATGCACATGCACACACGTACACACCTCCATACCATACTCCAATCACACGACTGCAGACCTGCTCTGCATAAGCCAATCAAATGCCAGCTGTCTCTGCAAAGGTGGCGTGTGCTTCCAATTAAAAAAGAAAAAAAAAAAAATCCAGCAAAACTAATTGATATATTTATGTTTATATATTATATTTTTGGGATTAATACTGTTGCTGTTTGAATATTCTGATTTTATATATGAGGCCAAGGAATAACAAATATTTTGGTGCATTTTTCTTGCACCATTTGTGTTTATTGTGATTTATTTGGGAACATGACCAAGAGAACGATGAGGGATCAGTCAGAATTTGAGACAACAATGAGAAGTCGATTGTTGTCGATGAAAATCAGGGTTGGATGTTGCTTGTTGCCTCTTGTTTTCGTTTTTTTTTCCTGTTTACTTTTCCTGCTTGACTAGAAGACTTGATCGTCTCGCTGACCCTTCTTTTCTTTTCTTTACTTATTGAGGCATGAAGGTGTGTAGAGCAAAGCTGAAAGTGTGTAGGAAATCTGTGGAGAGCTTCCGGGACAAGGAGGATTTCAATCAAATGGTGACACAAAAAAACCACAAAAAAAGGCCGGTAGTGTCAGACTCAATCAAAACAAATAGTTAGATATACTACTGAATAGATTTTACACATCTGTATTTGTAAGGTAGGAAGCTGAACGATTCACTACATGAAATAATGAGAGTTGCAGTGACAACGCTGCAGAAACGAACAAAGCAAGTGAAGAAATGTGAGAGGAATGTGAGAAGAAAGAATGCAGCCGTGGTTTTTGCCTCATCACCAGGTCCTCGTACCTTTCTCCTTGACTAATGTACTCCTAATGAGTTCGCTCAAGAGCCGATGATTAATGGAAAGAATGACGCTCAACGCAAAAGTCATCTGACTGATGGCTGTACCTTGTTCAGAGCCCCCCATCATCTCTTTCTTTAGTTTCCTCCTTTGTGTGTCTGGACCTGAACTGACCTGACCGACCGTTGTCATGGCTACGTCTGACTAGGCTCTGACCAAAGTTATTAAATTTCACCAAAGGCCATCATTTCTTTTGTCATTTAAGTGGATCCCTCATTTTTCTTTTTTTTTTTTTTTTTTTAAAGCGTGTTGACACCCATAACGTGAGACTAAAGTTCGATTTGAAGTCATATTAAATCTAGAATTAGCAAAAAATGCTAGCAAAGGCCAAAAACTATATATTTTTTAGGTTAAAGCTGCTGACAGCTGTGTGCGTAAATATTCTACATCTCTAAATGTGAACTTTTTAAAAGGAATGGTTTAACATTTTGGTTAAGACACTTGTTGATTTTCTTTTTTCGAGATTTTTCCAGTAGATTGTTACCACTCGCGTGTCTTTGCAAGTATAAAGATCCAGGTGGGAGATGCTAGCTCGCCTCAGCATTGGGAGATAGCTTCAGAGCTAGGTGCTATCCTAGGAGTTAGGAGCTAGCTTAGGAGCTGGGCACTAGTTTAGCTTTGAGAAAAATAACTTGCTTGGCTTTGTCCAAAGGTTAAAAAAGACACCTAAGTTTGGGTTTTAATACACACTAAATATATATATAAGATATTTTGTTTGTTTAAATAATAAAAAAAGCCATAATGTTTAATTAGAAGATATCATTTAATGAGAATTAGTGTTGCTGTTAAGGAAAGTTTATTCACTGTTTCCCCATTTTTCGCCTTTATGCTAACACCAGCTAAACATCTCCTGGCTGTAGATTCATATTGGGCACAAAGACGTGGAAATAGTTGTATTTTCACAGAAATTTGACCCATTCAGGGCAAAAGAACGTCAAATTATGTGGAGCACTAAACATTTTAATTAAATTAAATACAACACATGACAACAGTGAAATATTTATGCAACAACATAAGAAAACATGATATGAAGTTAAGAGCCTCTAACAGACCAGTTCTACTTTCGATATGTCTTTGTCCAAACCTGACTCTGACCCTTGGCCCCTTCCTCAGACCTACAGGTGAAACCAAAGACTGACGGTGAAGAAGTTGTGTTCTTGAAAACTTTTTGAGAGGAGCTCCAAAACGTTTCTTTATTTCCCGACCTTGTTTTCTCGACAGAACTTTTTCTTGGCGCGGCTTCTGGGTGGCGAGGCAGGTGCAATATGCCGAGGCAGGACTGTGCTGTCGCACTTAACCTATACTAGCCAAAGACCCTGTTGATTTATACTGATTCTGTGTATGATTCATATGATAATATTATGGATGTTGTGTTTAATTTTGTATTTCAGGAGGGTTTGTACAGTTTGTGTCCTGTGTCATAAATGAGAGATTCAAGCCAAGTGAGGTTTGATGATGTGAAACATTTGGAGAGAAGAAGCTTTTAGTATTGTTTTGTTGACATGTTCACGTGCCTTGTTGGATAGCAATACGACAGATGTGTGTGGAAATAAAAGAAATATACCTCCTGGACAGAGTTGAGTCGTCGGCTGGAGACGGTCGTCCGGCTCTTTCTAAAAGTTTCCCAGCAGCCCCTGCAGGTTGCTTTCTCTGCGTGGATAAGCTTTATTCAAACCAAACCCAAAGTTTGTCTGTTGATTTACAATTGCACTCCTATTATCAGTCCTGACTTACTGTATGCACCAAACCAATGTATAATTACAGCACACTAAAAATAAGATACTACAGATTGAAAAAATAAATTTCAAAAGTAAATACAAACTGATGAATGGCTGTTGGCTCTTTATTGCTTTTTTTGCCTCCTGTGTGTGGGTCTCAGTGGTGTTTGTTAGTTAAGTTAGTAAGGACAAGATTTATTTACACATGCTCAGATAAATGTATAATTTCAATCTAATTATTATGATAGTTTTAAAGCTCTTGAGTGAAGGAACCTCAGAACCCGAATGACTTATAATTACGGAGATAGTGACACCAACTTATCGTCATCTAACATCAAAACAGAAAGCAAGAAAGCTTGAAAGGTGGCTACAATGACACCGTCCACTGATGGATTATGAGACATTTTCAATCTTTTCTTAGATTTTTTTAAGAGTATAATTTATGGATTTTGATGGGGAAAACAATCAGGATGCTTAGGGGACTAATATCCATGAACCTATTACATTTGGTTCCAGATCCAAATAAAAATCTGAATCTATTATATTTAAATGGGGTTTCATAAGGGGACTGGTGGGCCTTGGCAAAAGGATGAACTCTAATGACCACCTTTAATATTATCATTTTATATTGCAGCTTACTTCACATAAAGACACACAGTGCAGACCAGAGTCAGTGGCCTTGCTCTAAGCGGCCAGCAGGTGTCGCCTTTGGTCTGAATTCCTCCACCAGTGGATTTAGTTTACAGCTGTTTTTCCCCTGGACCATGTGAACCCCCCCTCAAGTACTTCTAGGAATTACAGGTCTGGCATGAAGTTTGCAGTATACAGTGAATTACGTCACGTGCATGGGGGGAGAATTTATAGCACATATGTGTAGTGTAGGTGTGGCAGCTGTGTTAGTATAAACCCTATACACTCTGAAAACAAGTAGTGGTTCAAGTGGAGTTTCTTCATTTCACCGTCAAACTAGAACAAAAGATCTCCCTGTGTTTGAGATTTTTAATCCAGATTCTGTTGTTCACGTGTGGTTCAAAGCAGAGTGGTTCTGTTTGAGGGCAGATGATGGATCAGTTGCCCATCGATTCTAAAAATGTTTTATTATAGTTGTTTTATACAACTATTTCAGGCTCATATTCACTGTGTATTACTTTATATAACTTTTTTTTAATCAAAATTGCTTTAAAGTTAGCTAAAGTTTTAAGTTTAAATATATTTTTTCTTGCATAATAGGTTTTTTTTATATAATAGCTTCATTATTCAATCCATTTTTCTATTGTTACGTTCACTCCATTGTTTTATTTTCAAAATAAAAGCCATTTTGTCCCGTGATGATCAGCTGTCTGTGTCCTCACACTTTGCTGAACTGCTTTCTCAACGGTGTGATTTTCTTTTTCTTTCTTGGTATTGAGAAACAACACACATGTAGAATATTGGAAGCGCTGTGATTGGCTGCGGCTGGTCTCTAGCTCAGCCACGGACCAATGGGGAGGCGCTGTTGTTTGTGCGCCGCTTCTCTTCGCTGCTATAAAGTCCAGCAGCAATGAGGAATGAGGGTAGAAATAAGAAGAGTCAGATGAATCACGGAGAGACGTGTTTCTATGTGCGAGCTGTCGGAGCTGCTCTGTGTGTCTGCCGCCGAGGGACATCCTGCAGAGGGATCTGACTGAGGCCGGAGCCGCTGCTGCTGCTGCCCTTGAATCCGCACTCACAGGTAGGGAGGGAGGGAGGATGCTCCGCTGCTGCTGCTGGAGGTGGAGGTGGGGATGAGGAGGGAGGCTGAGTCATGATTGTGATTGCGAAGAAGGAGTCACCATCTCCCTGTGTCAGTCACTACATCTCGTCCTGATCCCGCTGTTTGTCTTTGTCTGCAACAGCCTGGGACCAACTTCACACGCTGCGGTGTGTTTGCACAAAGTCCTGATCGTACGTGTGTGTGTGATCAGATCATATGTGTCACACTTGTCTGGTCACTTCTTTATCCCCACACATGACGACAGCTGAGTTCAGTGTGGATCAGCTGCTGCTCCTGTGTGGAAGTTGGGTTTGGACTTGTGGATTGTAAAAACATCCATGAAATAAAGCAGAGGGACAGAGGAGGTGTTGTTTTGTCTTTGTCTCAGCAGCGGGACGGTGATTCCCGGACTGTTGTTGATGCTGAACAGCTGAGCGCCACTTGCGGAGCTGTGCGTGAAGCAGCTGGGATACAAAACTGCTATAATCCTGGAAACGAGAGGCTTTGACTTCAAAATAAAAGCAGCCACAAATCATTTTTGTCAGTTCGTGAGTGTAGTGTCCTGGGGTTAATATTGTATCAGCGGTGAAAGATGTATTCAAACATTGAGAAAAAGTACAAATAAATTCACACATATAATTGTATTCATGGCCTAGTCCACGTTTGCCAACATTTTCTGTGAAAAGATGAGTGAGGTTAGCTTTCTGTACAATTTATCTTGCAAAATATAATTTAGTACCAAATTAGTAAACAATGTGATCCAATTAAAGTAACATAAGTTACCATATGAAATGTCAGGAGAGGACATTGATGCATGTCGTTTTTTTCAAGATGATCCTAAACACAGAAAGGTCTGTTACTTCTTTGTCATAGAGGGCACCTAGGGTTTTAAGATTTCACACCATAAAAATAATTCTCAACAACAAAGTGGTAACAAATTAGAGAAAACTATATCAACACTAAATTAAATACAAAGCACAATACACTTCATAGAACAGCTTAAAAATGGCAAACAACATGGTGAGGCAGATGCAGCTGTAATGGTATATTAGCCGCACACTGTCTTGCAAAATAGGTAACATCACACCACCATGTGAGCGCTGGCACATTGTGTTCCCCATTTCCCTAGATTTTGTTGGACTGGTTACCCAGTATGATACGGCATTAGCATTAATAAGAGCTAATAATTAAGAGCCCACAATCAAAACAGCTTGGTTAGCATTAACTTAAGTTAACATTACTTAGGTTAGGACATAATCACTCAATTCTTCAATAGCTCTTATTCTTCAAATGTAAAGTTTAAGCCGACCTAAATGCATGATCAAGCTAACTTAGTGAATGTGCCAGTGGTTTGGGTGGCAGCCTCACCATTTCATTTACTGAAATTCACTCCTGAGATGTCACAGCCAGGTTCAGAGTTTAGAGTAGAAAGTAAAGAGATAATACATTTACACTTAGAGATTTGATTTAAAGACACTTCCTTTGACACCAACTATGTGTCAACTGAGAGTTAAATAAAAGAGTTTTGACTCCAGAGTATAATTAACTTAACTTTTGCTAAAATTTGACCAACACCAAAAATATAACTCTCTCACCCAATGTACTGATGTACAGATACATGAAAAAGTTCTTAAGTACAGTAACTTAGTCAATGTACCTTGTTACATCCCACATCTGTTGGATTTTTTTCAGTGACTATAATCGCTTACTGTCAATACATCTATCATTACAATTTCCATGGCTGCTGCCTTCATCTCTTTTCGACATTTTCTTGTGTATAAATACTTTAAACCTCTCCATTTATGTCACATGCTGTCTTGTCTAATGAATGTGGTAGAAATAACTTTTTGGAAGTTTTTCTTTACTCTTGGTGATGGTTTGGCGCAGATGATGTTGCCCTGTAAGGCTATTGTGATTTGTGAATATGGACTATACAAATGAAATTTGACTGATGATTGATCGATCAATAATTATTCTATTTATGGTTACATTTATATAAAGTTACTACAGGCTCAATATTTTCTTAGAAGTATATTCTCACTTACAAAACAGTGCAGGGAAATCCCTCCAATCAACTTTTATTTTGAAACGAGTCACCGGAATAGCTGTGTGTTGCTCTCGCTGACTTATCGCCGTGGCAGGGAGGAGGATGGAGACGCAAATTGGGGGGGGGGGGCTGGTTGATGATGAGGAGGAGGTGATTTCAGTCCAGTTCAGACCAGTTTCAGCTCTGCTCTTCATTCACCGCAATATAGTTGTTATTCTTATTGTTCTCAGTGTGATGATGATGGTGGTGAACAGAGTGAGATCTGGTTGAGTGATGAGATGTGAGGGAGGAGGAGTGAGCTGCTGCAGGAAGAGTGTGTTGTCCTCTGCAGCTCTGTAACACAGGCGTGACATCAAGTTCCTGCGCTGACGAAAACAACAACACATATCTTTCAAACACAACGGCAGCGTTTTCAACACACACTTGTACACAACAGCTGGAATACAATACAATAGAAACATGCCATTAACTCCTATTGTGGATACAAGTCATGTCATATGTTTGTGTGTAACAATTCTCACTCTACACAATAAAATAGCTCATGATTTATTTCCATGTTATCATTAGGGTTTTTTATTTACTAAATAAATTGTGTGAATATGTTTTTATTATTCACAAAGCCTTCAAATGACATAATATTGTTTATCGATCAATCTGATTTAGACCACAGCTCTTTCTTAATTGTTGTGTATTTGTATATGTTTAACTCCATCGTGTTGTCCCATGCGCTCGTGTGTAATTACTGCTGCAGCCTCACTGTTAAGTAACACACACATAATAAACAACAACAAACACCACACACTGTGGATATGAGCAGAGAGGCTGCAGCGCGAGCGCTCACAACTCAACCTCGCGCCGCACTGGTTCGAACCGGCTGGAGCTCGTGCTGCCTTCACGTGCAGTGGTGTTTTTTCCCGTCAACTATAGAAACCATGTTATTCAATAATTTTTAAAACCACAATGGATTTACACACTCGCTCGAAATGTTTGTCTCTGATCTTTTCATAATATCAGAGGGGAAATCCTGCAGTTAGTCGGATCCCGTAGCAACGAGTAGTGTCGTCCTCACCAAAGTAATGGGAGTTGCATTGGCATTTTTTTATGAGTTGTTTGTTGACGTTGAAATGTAGAGTTTTTAATTCAATTGTGGAATTTGGTTCTACCATATACATGGGAACCCTTACCATCCCAAAACACACACACACACACATGCGCACACACACACACATGCGCACACACACACACACACACACACACACACACACGCAGAGGACATAAATGCAACATCAACCTCACGTGTAGCAGCTGCATGCGGTATGTCACCAACAGCCAATGGGGGGCGTGCTGTGAAACCCTCAAACCAATCAGATGCGTCAGTGGGCGGGAGTGTTTAATATTTATGTGGGGTTCTTGCACCTCAAAGGCCTCAGCTGTTTTCTGTTTGAGTCTGTAGAGTAGACCATCATCAACATCGTCATCAGGCTGAACAAAGAAGTGTATGTGGTGCAGAGCACTAAAATGTTAAATGGATACATTCTAATGTTTGTACATAATAAAATGCAGAAGTATAAAAACATGAGCACTACTGTTATATCTGATCACAACCTTGTTTCTGTTCCTCTTGTCCCATGCTCCAGCAGCCTCCCTCACCTCCAGTCAGGCCGGTGCACTGCTGCCTCCGACTCAGCTGAGATGGCTCCCACTCTGGCCACAGCTTTCGCCCGCCGCTGGTGGATGGCGGTGACGGCGGTCATCGAGAACCTGCTCTTCTCTGCCGTGCTGCTCGGTTGGGGATCCCTGCTCATCATGCTCAAGTCTGAGGGCTTCTACTCGTACTTGTGTAAAGAACAAGGTGAGTCAGCTTCACACGGGATATCACATCTGACAAATTAGGTTTCAGGATGATGTAACTCCAGCTGTGGAGGGGAATACTTATATTTCATTATATTTATTTGATTCTGGTAAAGTCTCTTCTTTCATCAGATTTTCCTTTTCTGCTTCAAACTTGTAGTGGTCTGACCCAAGTGCTGTTCACTCACGTGACATCACTGGAGGCAGTTTGTCAGACTTCCTCCGGAGCCACAAAAACCTTTATTAAGTCTTTATATTTTTCACATCTACAATAGTAGTTCCCAACACAAACAGTGTTTGAGGTTTGAAATCAGTGCATTCAGATCTTTTAAGAAAATGATTTCATACTTATTTCATGTAATAACATTTGCTATCAGACAGGTGACTTCATGTGATTAAGTAGAGATAAATAACATATATTCTAGTTGATTAAACTGATTGATAGAGACTGAAACTGTCACTGTAAGGCTACATCCACACGATTCATTTGAAAACGCATCAACGCTACTTCTCTGACGTCCAAACTGCTCCAGAGGTTTAGACCCGCCAACTCTGAGAAGTTTGGAAACGCTACCGGCCCCATTTCACTTTGAAAACTCTGGGGCTGCGTTTAAAAGCAGAAACAGAGAAGTTTGGAGTTTCAGACACAACATGGAGAATCAATTATAAGCGTTGCTGACTCTGTTGTCTTTGCTAACAGCTGTTGTGCAGTTAAATTCTGCATTTTACAAAGATACAACTTTACAGGAGACAAGATATTATTGAAGCATTCTGTGTCCTGCAGCACATTCATGCCTTCCTGTCTACACCAGCACATGCGTGCCCAGTGTACTTGACAAGGGCATCACATGATATATGTTTTCAGGCGTGTTAGTATGCACACGGATTAAAACTGATACTGAGACAAAACACATGTGTGGACAGAGATTTAGTTTGAAAACAGCATCTTCAAACCAAAACAGTGGTGTGGATGTAGCCTTATTCATCACATGCCACATGAACACCACTCCTTTTAGTACTGTTTCTACTAACATGAGGATGTTTGTCGTGCAAAGAGGCTGCCTGTAGCTCATCTCAGGAGCAATCAGGCCTATTAGCATGTGATCTGAGTTTTTGTATGGGAGGCTAATTGGCCCATAGTGCTTGTCGACGCCCTGAGTGTCCTTTGAGCTGTTCTGAAGGCTTTCAGCAGATTGATTGTAACACTCAGGATTATTACACTGTGAGTGGGTGTGGTGAGATTAAGGAGATTTAAAGACACACAAACAAGTGTTTCTCCCAAAAAAACTGTGCTCAGGTTTCACTTTAAAACCCTCCTGCATATTGTGCAGCTCTTATTAACTTTACTTAGGTGTTATTTCCTCTGTGACCTTCGGAAGAATCAGCTGCTTGTGTATGAGCTAACACACTGGAGTCATATTGATCCAACAATTGGGAGTTCCTTGAGGAAAACAAGTCAATAAGCCAGTGGCAGGCGGACTGGAAGCAAGATTGAAAAGCAGCTGTGAAGTGCTGCTGCACAACAAGTGAAGAGGACGATCAGATTAGTGTTATTGTCCTTGACTCTCTGTGATCAAAGGTGATGCATAGAGCTGGTGCACTCACCGGCTCATTATTAGTTTGTGTTGTTTTCTGTCAGAATATCGCTTCAGTTTGGACAAAAGCTAAGTCAGATGAGGACTTTTGCTTCCTCCAGAGAGGGATGTGGTAGCAAATCCTATAAAAAAACAACAACAACATAGTAAAAGCCAACTTCATCATCACCAGTGGGTGTTTGGGTCATCTTCATTGCCAGGAGCAGAAGGATGTGTGAATGAGACCATTCATCCATTCTCCACAGTGAAGACTGCTTTTCCGTCTCTTTGATCCTCTCTTCGTCTCTGTCTGTGTTTTCCCTCTGTCGGTCTCAAAGGAGCTGCGATCAAAGCCCTGCAGGGTTAATTTGTGCATTTGCTGGTGGTTTGATCGCTCTCACAGATTCATTAGATCTATCACACGACATTGTCTGAGGACACCGCCGCCATTGTGACTATGTTTCCAGACTGCAAAACATTACTGTAGGGCTGTAGGAAGTCTGTCTCACTGATTATTTTCTCAATTGTGGTCTATCAGGAGGAAAGACCACAAATGAGGATGCACTGTTGGTTGTGGATCTGATTGGATTAGGTTCAGAGACGTCTGCAGACATGAATTCTGGAAAATGTCCAGACAATTGTGTCCGGACATTAATCAAACTTTCACATGTGAAGAATGCAGCAGGACAATGACAACAGGAAAATGTCCGGAGCGTTCAGGCGAGGGCTGGCGCCTGGTAGAGCAAGCAGGGGACAGGACATGACGTGTTGCAAGACATAACATGTGTTTTTATTGTGTTACAGCACCAGTGTCGGCGTTTATCACCAAAAGCTCTCAAATCTTGTCGCTCCAAGTTGACACCTTCCTCTGCGTCTTCTAGAAATAGAAAAAAAACACTTACACAGTGTAGTCAAGTTTACATTGTGCAGAAGTTGGTAGAAATGTGAGCCGTGTCCAACTTTATTCTAAAAAGAGATCAGTTCATATTTTTCATAATTCTATCTTTAGAGGATACCCACATTTAAAACAGTTATTGGTGGCTGTTAAGAAACGGCCTCCCTGTAGAGGCAGGTAAGAAAACCCATTGTAAGAGTGATGAGGGACATAATTTAGCAATAAAATGTGAAGCTGTCGGAAAGGCATATTTGAAAGTTCGTCTTATTAAAGATTTTTTGGTCAACATTACGTTTTCTATACACCCTGTAATATGCATCGTCTGAATGCTCTGTGAGTTTAAACAAGGGAACGTTGTGACACACAATGCAGGTCAGGCACAATGCATGCTGGTAGTGTATGAAGGTTAGTGAGTTCTTTGTTCCCTTTATTAAGGCTTTGTTGCCTCTACATGCAAGTTAACAGCACGACAAAAGGGAAGACAATATAGTAAATGATTCATCTAGCATGGTAGTCGATAACAATAAAGAAAGTGGGTGAAGATGACATAAAATGTTTGAGATGTGTTGTTCAACCACAACCGTCAAGAGAAGCTTCATTGCTCCTTTATCATTGATTCTCAAAGTGTGTGGATTCTCCACGGGAGCCTCTTACCAAACATTATTATATACACAGAAAAACCATGCTGCATTTACGGTTTCTCACTCTTAATAAAATTACTTTCTTTTAATTAGTGTCCATCTGTACATGAAAAGTACTTATTAACTTACTAAAATAGTAAAATAATAGGGATAGTTTATAATGAATTCCATGCAACAAAATGATTAAAATCAATGAAGCACTACCATCCATCTTTTCTTATCACAACCTGGCACCTCACATTACCCACAATGCAACTGGACCTCTGATAGTTTGGTCTGCGTGGGCTGTGTTGTGCATGTAGCTGCCAATTTAGCTTCAAGCAGAGCTGAGGAATGAGCTACTGTAATATCACTGTTTTCTTACTCCAGCACAACATTTTATTCATTTTCAAATCTCCAGCCTTAACTAATGCTCATGACTTGAGTCAGTCGACTCCCCTCCACAATATGGTTTTTACAACTTTTTTCCACATATGCAATAGTATTGGCTAACAGCTGTAAACAGGTCTTCAAACAGCTGTTAACAAGTGGACGTACGGGGCAGCGGGTCAGTAGTGATGAGTACTGAGAAGGCAGTCAGGGAACTGAGCTGGCCAGACTACAACACTTCAGCACATTGTAAAGTCTGTGCAGTCTTTGGCTGAGGAAACAAAACACCGTCCTAGAGTGTGGCGAGGAATTCCACCAAGTGGCATGACCCACTGCTGCAGTGGCACGTCCCATGATTTACAGCGAGATACAGTAACAGCCATTTTCCTGTTACCACAGAACGGCCATATAGGAGCATAGGAGGGAGGAGAGAGTTGGTTTTTTAGAGTCATAATATGGATTATTATGCATCTAGTAAATACAACGTTTCAAATAGCTGCATGTTTAATTTGCACATATAGCGTTTCTATGTTAGTGACGCTCTCCCACAGTTAGCTTGTGGTTTCCCGGGTGGTGTGAAGTGTCACAGTGTGTGTGGGTGTGTTTGTCTCCCTCAGGAATAAGAAAGAAAGAAACGAACTTTCCCTCATCTCGCTCATTTACTGCTGTCACATCTCTTTGTGGTGCTTTCACTGAGGTGTCCTTCTTTGAAAGCTACAGGCTCAGTTTGCTCAGTCACTTGTATCTGCTCAGCAGTGTGAGCAGCGTGTCCAGCATTCCTAAATGGAAGAAAACACAGTGTAGAAGATGAGAAAAAGACACACTCTTTCAATGTGACCCTCTTTCTGTGTATCCACTCATGTGTTTTATGTTGCCTGGAGGTTTCAAGACACTGGTTCAAACTTCTCACCGTGAGTTGACCTCTTTATACAATAGTGGCTGTTTCTTTATGTAAAAAGCCACGAATCACAAGCTCAATGTGAACTGATCATACATGGATGAGGTTTGTTTATTGTAGGGTGCAACAGGATAACTCCCCTAAGATCTCCGGTGATTACTCTTCTGTGCGTCATTATTTCTAGATGCTGACAGTCATGTGAAGTTATGTGGTTTAGATATCTACAGGCGAACTAAGGGACCTTGAACTGGTTGACAGAAAGTCAGAGGTGAGTCTGCTTAACATCAGCTGTATAGGAGACAAGAGAAGGGAGCGGCTTGAAAAAATAGGAATTTGGTGAAACATACACACAGGAAAGCCTTTGACCTTACAGTGTTGACACGAAACACCCTCAGACAAATAGCAGGTGTACATTCATCAGGGAGGACTTTTCAAAGGAGACTAAGTCAGCCTTTTCACCCTCGGGTGTGTTTGCCCCCATGTGTGTTTGTGTGGTCAGGGCTCTTACCCGTGTTGACCCAAATTTGCTGCAGCCATTTGATTAGTCAGCAGTCGGGGCCACTGGGGGACAGATGCTGCTACCTTCTGTTAATCCAACAGTCAGCACTTAATGCTCCAATACGCCTCAAATACCAGCCGGGGAGGCCGAGCACGCAATCCACTTATCAGCACAAAGATCTGATCTCAAATGGCGTCTGAAATCTGAAATCTGTGCCCTTATTTTTGACTTTTTTAGCCACAGTAAAAACTTCCATCCAGACTATGGATGAAGTTTCATAATGCTGCTTTCAAACATTTGGATAGACCCATCATTCTGCGGAATGTATGTGAGAACTCCAATGTCCCAGTGAGCGGCTCTGGACCTTCTGTGGAGTTTCTCCTGCCATCAGATTTTTCTTTTCTCTTTCAAACTTGTAGTGATCTGACCCAACTGATGTTGACTCGAGTGACATCACTGGAGGCAGGTTTACGTTTATGGTTGAAAGTGACACGTCTCGAACATTAGATTGAGTCCCACACATTGAGTTGAACACATTCATGATCCTCATACGATGAACTGTAAAAAGATAATCAAACATTTTTCAAGACACTAATATTCTACTACTCCTCCTACTGGTCACAATGACGCATTTATGTTAACTTGTTACATGTGAATCCAGTCAACATGGATGACAAATTTGAACTCCAGCAAAACTGCTCAGGAAGATTCAATAGAACCAGAACAGCTATTGAATCAACCTTGTGGTAAGATATGTCTCATCTGCAACTGTTCTATTGATTTCCTCTATGATTAAGATGTACATGAATAAAATGCATCACAATAGAGGAGGCGACTCTCAGTGATTACAGCTCTGCATCCTCGTGTCAAATCAAACTAGTCCTTCAGCAGACTGTTTTGAATGTTCTGCTGCTCCAGTGTCCTCACATCCCTCTGAGTATTAAAACACTGTAGTCATCTGAAGTTCCCCAGGCCACGTTACCTTTCATCTATTTACATCCTCACAGGTCACCGGCCTGCAGTACGATGCATTTAATATATGACATAATAACTTCCTGTTGACCCTCTAAATTCTCTCCTTAGCCTTAACCAGGAGACCCGCACCCCTCCCCCCTTTACCTTAAGCTGGGTCAGTAGAGGCCCTATAATCAACATCACACAGCTCTTTAAGGACAAAGGCAAAGCAGTGTTTATTAGATGCAGTAGGAACTTTAGCTGCTGTTGACAACTTGAAAACACTGATGACTAAGTAGTTTATAGCTCCGTCCCTCCTCCAGACATCAAACATGTGGTAACTGCCTCTATTATTTTCCTGGCAGTTTAACGCAAAACAAGTCAAGGTGAGCGAGGAGTTGTTTTCCGTCTGTCTGTCTGTCTCTGTCTGTCTGTCTGTGTGTCTGTCTGTCTGTTATTAGTACCAGAGGCAGCCGTCCACTGGAGCTGATAGACCAAAATAGACTCCACATTAACTCAGTGGACTGTGTTTACCAGTGATTTAGCAGGAGGCAGACTGAGTGAAACTGTTTCAGAGATCCCCAGTACCGAGCGGGGGGTTCACTTGTGACTATTTCTGGAGGCTGTTTACTCTGTATTGTGTTGTTTTCCCCTCCAGTGGGTTGACTTGACCTTTAATAAGTCTGCTGGCTTTCGCTCAGCAGCTCAGGTCCAACAGGGGGGGGTAAACCTAGACCCTCAGGCTGAACAAGTCAACAGGTTCTTCTTTGGTGTTGTTACATCATCATCATCATCATCATTATTGTAAAAGTTGAAAAAGTTTAACAATGAAACCATTTAGAATTCTTTAATTACAGGCAAATGATGTGCATTCAATTAAAATAGATATACATTAGTATTATCAGCAATATATATGTAGAGCATCACATGTAAAACTGTCACAGTGTATGTATTGGATTATTAGCATTGCTAATGCATTTTAATGTTTTAGTAACAGATGTATGTTTAATCAAAACAATGCATCATATTTCTCATATAGATCATATGTTGTGTGGAGACAGCAGCCATGCTAGAGTCACTGTAGTGAGCTACTGCCGTGCTTTGAGCCAAACGTCAGCTTTACAGTGATGATATGCACAACCATCCGTGCAGTCGCTTGCCATGTGGAGGGTCCGTGCTCCGTAGAAAAACCATTAGAGCTTTTATACAACATTGACACTCCTCTCCAATTTTTGCATAATAATAAAACGCAAAGTGCACATAAATAATTTTAAATGTGTACACACCTGTGTTGACTAGATAGTATGGTATTGGATGCCTGTGAAAGTGTGCAGTTTGCAAGGGATGAAAGTCTGACAAGACATCTGACAAGTTCACATTAAAATGTGAATGCGTTAAATGTTGGTAGGTGTTTACCAAGCCATCATTTTTTAAACTAGCACCAAAAACAAGTTTAGCAGGAGCAAATCCCAATTTCCTGTAGGAACCTTGACTGTCTGTACAAATGTCTGTGGCATTCAACTACTGTAGCTACATAACACCTCTGGATATATAATGTCACACACTGGAAATACTGGTCAACTTTGTGTTGTTTAAAGCTTTAAAATACAAAAAACTATACCTCTGCATCTTGTTTCTGATCTCTTTCCCTCTCTCATTTGTTTGCATTATCCAGAAAACAGATCCAGCTTCGCCAATACATCCACCTCAGCTGAAGAGTACCTGGAAATGAATGGCTGGTCCATCTGCAAGGACCAGGATGAGATGCTGAACCTGGCCTTCACTGTGGGCTCCTTCCTGCTGTCGGCCATCACTCTGCCCATGGGCATCGTCATGGACAAATATGGACCACGGAAACTGAGACTTCTGGGCAGGTGAGGCTGGATAAGAAAAACTGTCACAATATGTGTCAGGCAGTCGTGGTCTGTTTGGTTTGTTCATCGCCTTCCTCTTATTCTTCTGTGTGTTCTCAGTGCCTGCTTTGCCTTTTCCTGCCTCCTCATCGCCTACGGAGCCAGTGATCCCAACAGTACGAATCTTTACTCACACGTGAATTAAATGGCATCATCATGTCCAATCAGGAGCTAAGATTCCTCACACATTGCTCTCAGTCATGTGCTTTTGCAAGTGAGCATTAATCATAAGACACATAAACAGAGGCGCATGCAGTGTATTTGTGCACTCATATCCAACAGATGCAATGAGTAGGACCCTCAGCAGAGTAGCCACATCTGACCGTGTCACTAATCCACTCTTTATTCTGCAGATCTGTCCATGCTGATCTTCTTTGCTTTGGCGATGAACGGGTTTGGAGGCATGTGCATGACCTTCACTTCTCTGACGGTGAGTAAGAAAACTTATGGATGATCAGCAAAAATGTTGCCAAACTGTTTCACTTCAAATAAGAAGGAACATGCTAGACAAAAATAGATGTCAGATACTTTCAAAAAGGTGCATTTACATTTTTGTTTGCCAACATGTCCACAAGTGACCTAGATTGAAAAGTAATTTAATAGCAGTCATTCCAATAACAAGTCGAGGAGAATAATCAAATTTAAGATGCTTATAGTTGATATCTTGTTTCAAATTAGCTACAGTAGCTTGGGAACTAACCCCACAGACCGAGTATAAGATAAGATGAGATAGATATAATAGAATAAAAAAAAAAAATGAAATAAGGAAAAAATATAAGTTTAATATTCAGAGATTAAGTTACCTAGCATTTTTCTGGTTTATTTCAATTAATATATTTACACATTTCTACATGTAAATGTTCCTGTGTTATCTAGGGACTAATTTTCAACAGTAGCCATTTGGCAAGATTTATAGAGACCAATTTTGTTAGGACATGAGTTTGAATTTAAAAAAGCCACTTTCTGGTGTGACCAACTAATGAAGGTTCAGAAAAGAAAAGAAGAGCAAAATATCTCCATGAACTGGAGACAAATAAGACTGTATCTGTGTTTTTAATATTATGTCAATATCAGCAAACCAGCCCAGCGGATGTGTAATATGAGGGGACATCAGGAAAAAGCAGGGCACATGGAAGGGAGGGAGAGGGAGGATATAGAGGAAAGATGGATGGAGGAGGAGAGATAAAGGGGAATTATGGCTGGGCAGATGAGACGACAGGGAGAAAGGGATGAGCAGTGCATTGCAGAGGAGGAGAGGATTGAGGGATGGAGGGAGCCAGTGGACAGGATGATCTCATCAGTCGGAGAAAGTGCTGCATCACAAGAGAGTACACGTGAGAGAGAGAGAGAGAGAGAGAGAGAGAGAGAGAGAGAGAGAGAGAGAGAGAGAGAGAGAGAGAGAGAGAGAGAGAGAATATTAGTAATTTATTATTTACTCCCACAATGCTAAAAAAAGACTCCTCATTACTATTTAATCTACAAAAGGACATTTGTGTGGACATGTGGTGTGTTTGTGTTATTGACAATGCAAGTCTACAGATGTGTAATTGTTCTTTAACAGCACAATAGAGTGTTTGCTGCTACAGATTCTGCCGCCAAAAAAACTGTCGTATCCATGACATCAAAGATGAAGTGGACAATGTATGTGTTGCTTTGTCAGTGAATAGTCAACCTTTTTCACGAGTGTTGTGTGACGCCTCAACAGTCTGTTATTTTTATCACAAAAAGCAGCGAGAGCAGAGACAGGCTGTCACTGAGGACACAAACAGGAAGTAGCGACAGGGGAACTTAGTGTGTGTGTGTGTGTGTGTGTGTGTGTGTGTCCACCCCACCCATGCTTTGCAGTTTCCTTTTCAGGCTGCCTACTGGGACCCTGACTGACTACCCCCCCGCCCTAACCTGTTTCCCAGTCTTTTGTCTCAGCCTTGTTGTTTTGGTCTGCTCCAGTGTCAGTTGCTCTCGCTCGACAAGGCTGGACCTGCACATAACTTCCCAACCTATGTCATGCGGCATGAGCACACACGCAGGAGCGCTGTGTCTTACTGTATGTCAGTGTGTGCCTGTGTGTTCCACTGTGTGTTGTTTTAGCTGTGTAGCACCTGAAAACACTCAGTAAGCCGAGCTCCCTGCAAGCCTCAACAAATGTTTCATTTATGCCGCTGCATCAGAGTGGTTGTGTGTGTGTGTGTGTGTGTGTGTGTGTGTGTGTGTGTGTGTGTGTGTGTGTGTGTGTGTGTGTGTGTGTGTGTGTGTGTGTGTGTGTGTGTGTGTGTGTGAGTGTGTGAGAGAGCTAGATGGAGTAAGTTATGTTGTGTGTCGGAGATGTTGGAGCTTTGCCTCTTCCCTGCCCTTTCCTGAGACTCTGGGTCAGGGGTCGTCACTGAGGAAAACAAGTATTTTAAGTAATCTGTAACCTTTTTCCTGAGAGGGAGGGAAAGCTCTGACGCGGCATCTCAGGCACCGTGAAACTCCTCATGTCAATGAGACCCACCCAACTCGCCAAGTGTGTATGTTTTGTATGAGACTGGAACCAGAGAGTCCTGTGTTTCTGTCCTTGTGTTCACTGACGAGCGTAAATCGAACTCTACCCCCTCTATCTTTTGTAAAACATCTTCTCTTTATCTTCCTCTGCTTCACTTCCTCATTCTCTCCTGTGGATGCACACTCAGCACTGACTGTTCCAGCAATTTGAAAACAGGGAGTGGAGGAGGGGGAGGTGGTCTTCATTCCTCCTATTCTGAATTATAAACAGCTTCATGTTACAGAAGAAGACAGTAGGGCAGTCCCCCCTCTTCATATATATCCATACATATGCAGCACATATATCCACACCCACAGGCACACATGAAGCTCCTCCTCTTGTTCTTCATCCTGCTGGTTGCACATGCTGCAAGCCCCTCTGCTTCCTGGGTTTGGTTTCCTCGACTGAGTCTGTGCTAACTGCCCAAATCCACTTTCTGTCTGATGCGTGTGTTTATCCTCTATTACTAATACTCTTTAACTTTTCCAGCAGTTGGTCTTATAACATTGTTATGCACCTTCTAGCTGATTGGCTGACCATCTAACAGATTCCCTGCTTGAAACTGTAAACAATCTGGCCATCGATTCAGGTTTCAGTTGAGGAATCTAAATGCTCTGGACATTTTCTTCTTGATGAATGGGCATCTAACTTTAATGCTAAAGGAAAAAAAACTAGGAGTGATTTCTTGTGAAATTGAAAATGTATGAAGTGCACACGCAGCACTTCATTCTGAGATCAGGCTGAGGGCTATTTTTACCATGCAGGAGATGGCAGGGGGAGATGGAAAAGGGACAGTACAGGCTCTGTTTACTGCATGTGACCACATGAAATGAAGGGACCAAAGGGAGGAGAACGAGGGAAGAAGGGATGAATGAATGTCAAAGGTCAGGAGTCGCTCTGTAATAGGAGATCGGAGCTGCTGAGACACAGCAGCCGTTACTGATATCAGGCTCATGTGGATGAGGCTTCGTGTACTGTTGTGAATCTGGCGGCAGGGCTGTTCCATGTGGCTGCTGCATGGATCGAATTTGTAGACACGGACGGGTCAAAACACTTGTTCAGAGACTTCTCCGCCCTTATTCCTGGTGCAAACCCTCATGTTCACTGGTTTCAGTCCGAAATATATGAAGTTCAGTCATAATAAAAGCATAAGACTTCTAATAAGAGGGAGCAAAACATGAGGTCAGGTCGATGGAGGTATGCAGTGTGGTGTTTGTCAGCTGGTGTTTGCTAATCTTACTGCCTCATTTATGTGCTCTGATGGATGGGAGTCCTCTCCCGTGCGTCAGCACAGGACCGGTCAGAGCTGGTTCTCAGTGGTCCAGCAGCAGGCAGCTGAAGTTTCCACTTGCTGCAGCAAACGCTCTTCCTTCTTTCATTCCTCTGTTCTTTCCTCTCAGATGCCTCGGTCCCGTTTCCTCTTTTTTTTGTCTCACTCCCCCACCCGTCTGACTAGGCTCAGCATGTTTTCTTGCTCCCTACGCCTCTTTGTCACCTCACACTCAACCTTTTCCTTTGTCATTTCAACACTCAGCCCAGAATCTTAACCTCAAGTGTCTTATATACGATTTGAAAAGGGCGGTGAAGCCAAAATGTTTGCAGTCATAGGGGAATCTGTACAGCAAGAAGCAGAAGTGGTTGGAGATAAGAGTGATTTGATAAGAAACCAAAGTTTAGGGTGTTTGTATGGCTCCAGACTAAACCTGTTGAACATCTACGTCTTATTAGATTCACGACATGTCCCCAATGAAGACACAAGGTTAAAAACAAGTCAGAGCCTGCATGACGCCCTGCTGAAATGTCATCACCAAGCAAATATGATCATTATAAAGAAGTGGGTCACAGTCTGTGCACTAATAGATATTGAGTCACCTGGATACTCTTCAAACAAAGCCCTTCATTTTAAATATCTTTGTGTCCCAGGAGACCTTGTAATCGTTTTACAAATGCCGACGCCCCCCCCCCCCCCCCCCCCCCCCCCCCCCCCCCCCGACGCCCACCCCCCCCTAACCCTGATCTCTTATCTCCAGGTGACTGCTCTGAAGCAAAAAATAGCCCTTCAGTGGCTGTCCAAACACCGAGCCCATCTGTGTGTGTGTACCTTGCCGCTCGGTGCATGGATACACAGCGACCACAGAGCTAACAAAGCAGCTATTGAGGAATAGAAGCAATAACAGAGTCAATGGTGGGCGTCATAGTCCTGAAGAGGTGTCTACGCACAGGAGTCCTCTCTGTCTTTTCTTTCACCATTCACTTGAACAGTGATTCTGATATTTGAGATTTAATTGGTTTTCAGAGGCGTGTGCAGGTTGATAGGAAATGATTAAGGCGGTTTAGCAAATGTTATAGGTGAGGAAATTTCCAGAATAAACATTTGAAATGCCTGTGATCACATGCCACACTTCAGCATCTGAGAAGCAAATGCAATACATTGATTTTGTGGTTACAAAATCAGCCCAATATCTGGTGGAACATTTTGATGACACCTTACGGGATTAGGATATTTAAAAAAACTAAGCCATTTTCAGATATGAACCCCAGAGCATGTCTGCACATTTGGGTTCAGACTTTCTGTTTGCCTTTCACATATGTTCAGCTCAGCTGGAGATTCTCTGCTCAGACGTGTTCACAACAACACAGACATCTTTAGGGGAAGGGTGGTGCAGCAGGCAGAGGCAGGATGTAACTTATTAATTCTGCTCCGGAGATCACATGTTTTTGTTTACGGCGTTCTCTAAAAGAGTACCTGTATGAGCAAATATATGTTCATGACATATTTCATGGCAGTACAATTATTCATGTCTTGTGGCTGTGAACAGTTTCTGTGCAGCCAGTTGCTTGTTCTGTTTGCACTTGAAGCCACAGCAGATTCTTTGTCCTCCGGTGTTTAACGGTCACACACTCGTACCTGTCTGCCTGACGGATGTGTTATTGACTCCAGCAACTGAAACGCTGTTATCTGTCACTCGTCAAGCCGGACAGCTGCTCCTCCCATCAACACGCTCCCTCACACTTTATCCTGACGACCCCTAACTCATTAATCCCTACTTCTTCTTTCACGATGAGCCGACCAAACTGGTTTGTGACATGTTTTTTGGGAAATGGTTGTCTCAGCAGATGTCTGTGACTCAGGCCTGGTAACTCCGAAAAACTTACGATGTGATGCAAGCGCTCCAACACAATAATGCTCAGCTCAGTATCATCACCAGGACTAGACATGTGTTTTTTTAAATCTTACAGATGGTTTGTGGTTTTTCGGTTCTGGCAATGCACTGTTCACTCACGTGATGTTGTTGTTTTCTGCTGCTCACCTGTGCACTGTGGCTTCTTCCTGATGAACCCATTGGACTAATAAACAAGGCGTATCAGTGGGAGAGACGGAGGTGAATGGCAGAGTTGTTATGTCACCACAGAGGCCTCTTTCCTTTTTATTTCCACTGAATAACTGGAATTTGTTCATATGAACAAATTACTGAGGAACTGTACGAAAAGAACTTGGTTAATATGGTAAATTACATTTCTTTTAAACCCTCCTCTTAAAAAACACTTAAGGCTACAGCCATACTTTTTTGTTTGAAACACATCAACTCTGCTACGGATACGTCTGGTGTCCACAGTACTCTGTAGTTTTAGAGCAGCTAAATCGAAGACTTCTGGAAACGATGTGGGCCTGGTTTTAGGGTTGGGTTGTATTTTAGTCTGGACAGGTAGAAACTGAGACGTTTGGAAACGATGACTTAGACACTCACAACCTCTTGCTGATTGGGTCTTTACAGTACGACGTTAGTGCGTTAGTCTGGACAGATGGTTTTAGTTGGAATACGTATGGAAATGGGCTAAACTGTTGTTATTCTTCTTTTCTGCTTACTATTTGACATATACACTACCTATTTGGATTTTTGGCTGCATTTTGTAGTAAATACCTCTTGGTCAATATTTCTGGTTCTGCTGCGTCAGTCTCCTGTTCCCACAAAAATAGCTTCACTATCTTTAGCCAAAGAGAAACACCTTTTCTGATCCACTCTCCCCCCATAACAATTTCCATACAGTCCCTTATTACCCCAAAGCTCAGGTCTTTTTAAAAATGTATGCTATTCACAGAGCTCAGACTGGCCATGAAAAAAAAATGCACCATCATCACAGCCTGAAGGAAAAGGAAGTGAGAGAGCAACAGTAGGGGATCTGAACCTGTTGACTCTGCAGAGATATCGTGAGTTGGCCTCGATTTGTCATAACCACATCAGGTCTGCTGAGCTGGGCACAGTCTGAGCCTCTCTGCTCTCCTCTCGACTGCTGCTCCTGAGAAACAGGAATTATTGAATTAAAGGGGGGGGCTTGTTATTTTGGATTGCCATGGAATGACCATAGTGATTTTGGTAGCTCACCTTTGGTCCAATTAATCCGGGGAGTGACGTCTGTGTGTTGGGTGAGAGGGTTCAGCCATCTAACTAACAAGCTGCTCCCCTGTGGTGAGCACAGTGGCTGGATGGACGGGCTGACAGACAGATGAGGACAATGAGAGGGGGACTGGAGGGAATTCTTCGAGGAGTTTTGCAGCTTATGACCCATAATAATGTTCCACCCTAATTTGTCACTCCCTTCCCCCACTCCTTCTCCAGGGAATCACTTCACTCATTGTTGATTTGATTTCCTCACCTCTCTCTTAGAACCATACTGTCCAGAGGACAAACATCATTATAAGTCTTTAAGCCATGTTCCTTTCAGGCTCTTTTTTGTAGGTTAGTTTTGACTTCATGCCTGAAGAAAGCTGTTTACACTTTGAAGTAGCCTTGTTAGGAACAGCGTGTACTCTTGTTTCCAGTCAAGGGTTGAGCGTCATTGTGCTCTCTGGCTGTTGTGTCTCTGCACCACATTAAACCTCAGAACAGAAACAACAGTGCGAGAAACACCTGGCTGCAGGCAGCACTGGTTTCACTTTGTGGTGACGAGCCTATAGCCAATAATGTTGAGCACTAGGATGAGGTGTTTGTCTTTGTTAGATTTTGTGGATTAAAGAGAATACAAGGGTGAGTGTGCAATGCAACACTATTGTAAACGATGTAACCTTTGACTTTGCAAAAGGATGAACACTCCATGTCTTCTCTTGAAAGCTGTATGGTTTTTGTTTTATGTCATTAGAAGTTGCTATCTATACATAATGCAGAGGCCTTTCCACCCTTTTGGTCTTCAAAAGCAACTTCCAGTGTGTGCGTCACTAAGTTGTGTTATAAAGTGGAAAACTGATTTTTATCTCAGCGGCCTCAGCCTATGGTGTTTCACAGTTATGTAAATCACATTCGGGTGTCAGAAACAGGTCATGACTGAAGGCTGTGTTTTTTTGTAGACATTGTGTGTTTATGTGTTCACTGTGTATTACGTTTAAGTCTGTTAATTTGTTTTCAACTTTCTTCTGTTTCCGTAGCTCCCAAACATGTTTGGAGACCTGAGGTCGACCTTCATCGCCCTGATGATCGGATCCTACGCCTCCTCCGCTGTCACCTTCCCTGGTATTAAGGTGAGGTCGTTTTTACGTCACCTGATTTTCCGTCTACCGAAATAATATTCAATCATCGGTCCTCAGCCGTCACAAGGAGGAGGACTTGTCTCAAAGAGGATGCTCTTACCTGAACTCTAGAAGTATAACTACTTCATTATGTTTTTTGGGTGCCTGCCTGTAGGTGATCTATGATCTGGGTGCCACCTTCGTCTCCATCCTAATGGTTTGGGCCGGCTGTGCCTGCCTCGTCTTCCTCAACTGCTTCATCAACTGGCCTCTGGAACCCTTCCCCGGCCCAGAGGACATGGATTACACGTAAGTTAAAATACACAATACGAATGTGTGTAGCCTCCATCAGCCATTGTTAAGTGTTCCTTGCTCGCTGTTAGCTAAGCTCAGGTTCTACTTGCTGTAAATGGATTCTGACTGAGCCCAGTCAGCCTTTATTCTCCACAGAGATCACTGTACGGGCACACACACGTAGAAGATCGCACAGACACACATGCTCACACACTCGTGCACAGTAAATCTCAGAGTAATGCAGCAGAGGCCAAAGACAGGAAAGACCATAAATCCAGAAGATCAAACAGCTTTGCTCTCGTTTACCTGGATCTCTTTTTCTCCTCTCTTTTCTTTTTCCCCCTCTCTGTCTGCTGACGTTTTCTTTTCCTTCCCTCATGTGTTCCCTGTTCCTGTTTTCATACACAATATTTTATTTTTTGTCTCCACTGCTGACTGTCATCTTTCACCTTGTTGTCATCTCCTCAGGGTGAAGATCAAGTTCAGCTGGCTGGGCTTCGACCACAAGATCACCGGGAAGCAGTTTTATCGGCAGGTAACCACCGTGGGGCGCCGCCTCAGTGTCGGCAACTCCATGAAGCAGCAGCACCACCAGCCCAAAGACCTGGCCACGCAGGAGGCCAACAAGCTGTGCCTGTCCACCGTGGACCTGGAGGTGAAGTGCAAGTCCGAGCTGGAGAGTAAGTCTAAAACACAAGCTCGAACTTAAAATCTCGCATAATGCCACTGTTGTCTGTGTGCGTCTGTGAGGAAATCGAAATAGCCACACAGTGCTTTTCAAAAACACAGATGAGTCTTTGTATTCAATTATTTAGTCTTTAGGCAGTGCTAGTATTTGTTGTGTACCCTTTTCTAAACTTATGAATATTCATCCCAGCATCTCAAAAGACAATCTGCTGTTTTACTCAGTGAATGGGAGATCTGCTCTGTATTCTGACTCCATGACAGACAACAGCTTTCCACACAACAGTCCATCCCACAGTCCTGGGGAGATTAGAGACATACTTCCAGGCCGGACCTACATCTGCACACACAAGCTCCCCTGACACTCCATAATGTCACTGAATTGCCCCTTTACCTCTGCTGGTTGTCACACTGAGGTCACGGATGTTCACTGGTCGAGGGGCAGGGGGTTTTCTGGCTGCCCTCTTCTTGGTCTCTTTGGTACCAAACGGACCGTGGAATCCGTTTGGACCCTGTTCTTAGAAAAGCTGCTCGGCTGCTGTGTGGCATCCTGGCAGGGAGCTCTCGAGGAGCATTGTTGTAGGTTGAAGTGTCAAGCCAGGGTGTGTGCGTGTGTGTGTGCGTGTGTGTGTGCGTGTGTGTGTGTGTGTGTGTGTGTCAGGACCCTCATGGTTGGTTTCATAACAGCTGGACATGTTCCGTCTGTCAGGAGCTTTACAGAGGCCCATATTACATCCTCACACACAAACCTGCTTCAATTGCGTCTGTGAATATTTCATTGATACTTCATTTTAAACACATCATTTTTATCACCACTAGCAAACATAAATCACGACACTCAGTATAACCACAGTGTACTAGTTTGGTATGTAAACTACATCTCAAGCCAGTATGAAGGCAGTCAGGGAGGATCTTTATTCCACTCGATCGTTTCGATTTTGACGTCAAAACAAAATAGAAACTGAATATTTTCTATCTTTAATTTCCAAGCCTCTTCTTTCATGGTTTTTCGGGTATTCTTTTTATGGTACATTATTGCTTCTATTGCCTTGATCACCGCAGTAATATTATAGGACCCCAGTTGAAAATAATCTTAATTCCCACCTCAGGATGAATTGTAATTACTTTGTTTTTCTATGCTGACTCGCTAAACTAAGATCATGGTCAATGCAAATATAATACCTGCTATAGATCGTTGTGAGCAGGTTAGCATCTAAAGTGCAGCCTCACAGAGCTGCCATCATGGCTGCAGACAAACTGAAACACTTTTCATTATTTTCTTTTCTTACAATATGCTCTGATTGTGATATTAATGAAGTAATGAGTGGGTTCAAGTGCTTATAAAAAAATCCCAATAATGCCTCACAAGCCTGACCTTTTACAGAACGACTCCCTTCATTAGGCTTCACATGGATACCTGTTGTTCTGGGTAATAAACCCATCTGCTCCGTCTGTGCACCCACCATTAATTGGTTTGTCCAGTGCTTGGCCATATGGGCAGTTGTGTCCTTTTTCCATTTATATTCACAACTTTGATTAATGATCAACTTTTCCCAGAACCTTTCTTTCTTTGAGCCATCGCCAAACCCCACCCCCCCCAGGCCACACAGCTTCTCATGCAGGCTAAGACGTGTTACCGTGGCACCCGAGTGCAAGTGGGAATATTTAGATGACAATCTCTTCCCCTCTTCCCTAACAGCACTCTGGGGAGGAAGAACATCAGTGTAGCTTTCCATCGTATGAAAAGAGTTTAGAAAGAGAGATGTGATAGAAGATGTCCTGCAGGATCAGAAACATGTGTGTCTGTATCCTGTGCATGAAAATGCTCTGCTGCTGCGTCACCTGCACACTGCAGAGACATTTTGTTCTCTGTCCCAATGTAAAGACCTCTGAGGAGATATTCATACTTTTATCCGACACTAAAGTCTAAGTACATTTTTTTATTGTTTTCTTTATTTTCTGTGTCATGCACATAGAAGTGTTCAACCCTGATGGGTTTACAGGACATCAAAAGTAAAGTTGCAGAGCGCCATTAATTATTTTAACAGCTCGGTCTTGAACAAAAAATGCTGCCTTCTTTCCCAAGCTTTGGAAAAAGAATCTGCTATAACAAGTCTTAAAAATCATCCAACCAAAGGAAATCAACACAAATGGATTTCATTTCACTAATAAGAACATCCCTTATGTCTTCATACACAGGACGGAAAAACTAAATATTTACCTCCTTCTCGATTTTGCAATGCTAACACATGAAAGAAAGTCTGAGTTATTCAGAGGTAATTTCACGATCAGACAGACACGAATTATAAAACGCTTGCCTGCATAGAAACCACTTTTCAAATCCAGTGTTCGTTCTGACTCTTAGAATGTGGAAACTGAAATGTTCTTCTCTTTCCAGGGAGTCCGCAGATGTCTGTGAGATTCTAAAGATACATTTTCATATAGAACCTGCTGCTCGATGACAAGTTATAAGAAGAAACCAGATTTTATTCCGCAGGGTTCGCATAGGGACCCTTATATAACGGAGGGATGATTATATAACAAAGTAGCGTATGGAGTCCTGAAGTCACGTATGGGGCTCTGTAACTTTCCAGTGATTGTGAAACTCTGGGATATGTTGTTACTTTTAAATGAAAAATCACTGTATCTTATAGAAGCAGTTGAGAAAAGCTCTGTGCAGGAAAAATAATTGTCTCTCATCAGCAACATTTTAATTACTGTGGATATTACTGATTAGTCTCTGTGTGGTATAAACCGGTTTGGTGGAGGCCTGACGCCAATGACCTCCTTTCTCTCTCCTCCTCTGCAGCTCAGACCTTCATGAAAAGCATCTTCAGTCCAATCTTCCTGCTGAGCCTCATCACCATGTGCGTGACCCAGCTGCGCCTCATCTTCTACATGGGCGCCATGAACACCATCTTGGATTCCCTGACGGAGGGGAACCTGAAAACAGGTGTGTGTTGCCGTGGTTTGAAACTGTCAATGCAAACACAGGTGGCTTCTGGGAATGGTTCCTCCTGATCTCTAACGTCTGACCACAGACATTTAACCGACTGTTTACCTCTTATCCAGACTGTTTGTGTCTTGTCTCTCTGCTAACAATCCTCTCTCTGCTGCTCTATGCTCAGCGAACTTGCTAAAAGTGCTCATTGTTAACTCCAGCTCCATCTTTCTTGTACCTTTCCTCCTCTCTTGCTCTTTCTCTTTTTCCTGTCATGCTGGCTTCTCGCTGCTGCAGTGGAGAAGATGGAAGTGGGTAAGACACAGAGATCTAACCACACACAAACTATTTTCCTGTCTGTGCTTGTGCATTTCCCTCTAAACTCTTCATGCCATTCATTTCATGTGCAAAACTTAAATATACATTTGTATATATATATATATATATATAACATAAAAACATGATAATAACGCCCCCCTCCTCTTTACTTTTGTCTGTCTCTCAGTGAGTGTTTACACGTCCATCTTTGGCGTGCTCCAGCTTTTGTGTCTGGTCACCTCTCCTGTGATTGGCTACGTCATGGACTGGAAACTCAAAGATTGTGAGGACGAGAGTGACAAGTGTGCCAAGAGGTGAGGGTGTATATCACTCACATTTAGAAAAAGAAGAAAAAGCAACAGCTGAAAAAACGTCTGACTCTATTTCATTCTCTCCTGTTCCATCAGGGAGCCTGGTGAGCCCCGCCGCCCTGAGAAACAGATCCAGAAGATCGTCAACGCCACCAGAGCCTTCATTTTCACCAACCTGCTCCTGGTTGTCTTTGGATTCACCTGCATCATCCCCAACCTGCCCCTTCAGGTACACAAACACACACAGACACACACCGGTGGAGAATATGTCTTTGAAAATGTTTGGGTCAGCATGTGTCTCCTCACAGAGAGGTTAGCACTGCAGAGACTGTAGAGATGTACATGATGTTCAAACAGGAGACGTTCACATGGCAATGCAGCTGCAGATATTTCTTAGTGCTTCAGTGACACCTACTGGACAGAAGGAGTCATAGCATGTTATTTACTGTTCCTGAATCTCATTTATCAAAGATGGAAGCCATGTCTCAGTGAGGACAGCTGAGCTGGTTCTTAATGGAAGGTGTGTTTGTTTTATTTTTTCTCCTCAGATTCTGTCGTTCGTCCTGCACACGATCGTCAGAGGCTTCATCCACTCGGCAGTCGGAGGCCTTTACGCTGCTGTGTAGGTCTAAAAACACACATTGATAATGTATAAACGACTGAAAAAAACTTTGACTAGATAGACAACATGGACGAAAGTATGTGGACAACTGAACATTACACCATTATGTGATTATCTCATTTAAAACTGCAGTCATTAATATGCAGTAACAGCCTGACTCATCAAATTTGAAAGAACTTGACAACTTTGTCTTAATGTAACTTGCAATGTCAGATTAAATGAAAGAGCCTTTTGCCAAAAAAGTTAAAAGCACAATCTTGTCACCTTAAAACTAAATGTTTGAAATAAGAAACACATGCTTCCTCTTACAAATGGAAAACGCAGCGTTTTTTCTATTCAATACATTATGAGTTCTACTTTGTTTGGATCGAGCATTGGCTTACTGGTCTAATACTCTATTGGATAACATCACTGAGTAAGTTGACTGAGTTTCTGACTCTTTCTATTAATGATACAGTAGAGTAGCTTTTAGCATTCAGCATTATCCCATAATTGTCAGTTATGACCACTGTTTAGTTAGATAGTCTTATTTTAATTGTCTCAAACCATGATAGAAACCCAAAGTGGTCACTCATGTCCACATACGTTATGCGATAAAATTAATTTGATTGACTTTAGATGAAATTAAAGTGTAGTTTACACAAAGAGTTGATATTCATAGTATGTACATGTCGAGCTCAGTTTAGTCATGACTCCTGTTTGAATTTTCCGTCTATGTTGTTTGTCCCCTGCAGGTACCCGTCCTCTCAGTTTGGCAGCCTGACCGGTATGCAGTCTCTGATCAGCGCTCTGTTCGCCCTGCTCCAGCAGCCTCTCTTCATGGCCATGGTGGGACCCCTGGAAGGAGACCCTCTATGGGTAAGATTTTACAAACACTCTCTCTGTCTCTCTTACAACAGAGAGAGTGCAGTGGAAGATATAAGAGAGTTTCAGCCAGAGGCTCACATCATGATCTTGGTCTGACCCTTATGTCGTTTTCAGGTGAACGTGGGCCTATTGGTGGTGAGCATGCTGGGGTTCTGCCTGCCCCTCTACCTGTTGTGCCACAGCCGCCACCTCCAGCGCCTCAGAGACGAGCGCGACGAGGATCCCAAGATCTACGTCAAGATAAACAATGGCAGCAAGCCCGAGGCCTTCGTCTAGACCGGGAGAAATAATGGAGAGTTCATACACCAAAAAGAGACAGACAGAGAGAAGAAGAAGAGAGGGACGGGACGGTGGTGGAGGTTTTCATAGCCTGGGTGACACTTGTGAAAAATACACGCTGTCTCTCCCTTACAACACTCCCCCCCCCCCACACACACACACACACACAAACACAAACACAGAAACACACACACACACGCTCACACACGCTTACACACGCTCACACATGCTCACACACGCTCACACACTCACACACTCTACATTACACTGCCATATTGCCAGTTGGCCAACATGACTGCACACCACTGTGACACCCAGTTTTACCCTCCCTCATCTGTTGCATATACACTGTGGGAAGTGTGACACACACATACACATCCTCTCCAGCCCTACGTGATGTGTGTGTGTGTGTGTGTGTTTGTGCGTGCGTGTGTGCTTGTTCAAAAGCATCTCTGTAATGAAGAGGAAATAGACTAATGGGAGAAAGAGGAGGCAACTCTGAACTTTTTATTTCTTCCCAAATGTGTCCTCTCCATCCCTCTTTTCATTTTTATTTCGTGCCGTTACACACGTCACTGATGGTTGACTTGATTATCCTCTGCTGTTCCTTCTTAAAAACCATAAAAGAAGAAGAGGACGACAATGCCCGCCAAAAAATGTGTGGGAATCTTTGAGAAAATTGTCAGTGACAGTATTGTGCTTTTACACACACACAACTTAACCACATATCGTGCGTTGTGAACATGTTGCAACCACTGAGCAACCATGAAGTAACCATGAATTTACCATCGAGTTACGATGGAGTAACCATGGAGTAAACTAGGGTGTAACTTTTGTGACCTCTGCTTTCTGATTGATTATGGTCTAAATTTAAAATCCTGGTGTCTGTATTATTTGTGAGGACTTGAAACATCCTACAGATACAAAATAAAAGTATATACACACAAGCGCACGCACACAAACACACACACACACAAGTGGTACCACTGGTCCGGACGTCTGCTTCCTCTTGTGCTGGAGGGCATTATCTAAATATGAATCCACAGACAGCAGTATTGGTAGCAGTTGAGATTGAAACACACAGTATGACAGCACATGGCGCACAGATGAATTGGAGGAAAACACAGCAGCAGCAGCTCTGTGTGTGTGTGTGTGTGTGTGTGACATGATGCAGTGTGAGGAAGTGGCTTCTGATGTTTGATAAACTACACTGCATGATGCCAGTGATGACATACTGGTCCTTTATTATACTTTCACTCAGTTAGTAGTGCAGGAACACACTCAGAATGTGAGTAAAGTTTTTGTTCTCTAGGTCATGAATTCCTTTTGTATGCTCAAAATATGTAACCTTTAATTGTTGTTTTTTTTCTTTCTTTTTAAATGTATTTATTGCAATATGATTGCAGATGTACTGTTAAATCTTTTTTTACCCTACACATGATCTGAAGATGTGGAGGAGGAGGAGTTATGTTTTTACACTATCTAGACAGGATGAAGACATTAGATGTAGTGTGTTTTTAAAGGTTGCCTTGGTGTAGAGGTGGAGGCCCCCGTTGTTCTGCTTGCTACACACACGGGTTTTGGAAGTTTCGATTCGTCGCAGCAATAAGTGCTTCTGTGGGATGCTGGGCAACACGTTGACTCACAATCACACACACAGACAGGCATATAATGTTTATGGGCCGTATCTCTAAACCACAACGGGTGCTAATTAATCACAGAAATGTGTTTTGTGTATATTTGCTGTTAGGAGCAGTTGAAGTAATTTTACCACAAAAGGTAACACAATTGGCATACATTTTTAGCAGTGGTTTTCCAAAGAACCAATCAAGGTACCATTTCACGTGACTACTTTTCTCTTGGTTTCTGATTGTTGATTCTGCCCCATAACACGCAGTGGAGCCACTTGAATTCACCAGTGACTGACATAAAGGGACATTAGCTTGAAGATAGAAGGCTTATAAAGACACATTCAGAACTTTGTCTTTGACCGAAAAGCCCAGGAAGCAGGAGTAGAGAATGATACAGGGGGATAATATTTGCATTCGGATTCAGCCCGCTGTCTTCAGACGCCACAGAGTGAAGCTCCAGATATTCTCTGCCCGGCAGTGAACTCACAGAGGCACTTCCAAAGACAGCCATGACCCTCAGAGTGCCTCTTCATGAGTACAGACGATTGGAGGAGTAGATTCAATGTTGCACACAATCCATCCCTCCCTTCAGTCACGTATCCATCTTTGTGTTGTTTTCATCCACCTATCCATCAGTCCGCAAACAAGTTGTGAGGTGTTTACTGATGGCGGAGCTGAGAGACAAGCCTCTGCTGCCACTGGAGGCCCCCAGTGAATGACTAAGTGAGAAACGAATGGCACATGATGCACTTTAGACCTCAAAAATGGACCTCAGTCATGTATTTCTGAATGGCCTGCCCCCCCACCCCCCTACATCAGACACACAGTGCATGGCTCATGATTCAAAGAATGTATACTTCGAGCTTCAGATGTAGACTTATAATTCAGAACATGGGAATGGAAAGATGCTATTATTTTTTTAAACTCCGAAATTGCTTCACATGTTCATTATATTGCCTTTATGTGCGTGGACAGTGTGGTAGAGTCTTGTCTCTCGGCTCAGGACCTTTCGTAAATGTGGACATCACCATATCACAACTGTAGGACACGTTCATCCTCATTGATCTGCATGAGTTTGATATCTATCTCTAGGATCACAGAGAACTGTATGGAGTCAAATTGGTGCTGGAATGATTTAATTGTTGTCTTAGATGTCAAATGTAAAGGAACTATAGTAAAGTAATTGAATATTCTACATTTGGAATAAAACCAAATTCACATTTGTACATTTCTATTCATGTCGAATTTAATGTTGATCTTTGGAAAATAAATTGCAGAAGAAAGTAATGAATCCTCACACAATGCCAGCAAAGCATTTATTAAAAATGTAACTTTTATAATTATAGATCTTCATCAGATATCCTGTTAAACATACACTGATAATATGCAGGAATTCATTACGTTCTTTTGTATTCTTACCTCCGCCAAGGTAGTTATGTTTTTAAAATGTAAGTGTCAGAATGACGATGAAAAAAGCATTGAACTGATTTGCACCCACCGTTGGTAGGAGGGATGGGACATGGGTTGGGAAGGAATCCATTCAATTTTGATGTGAATCTAGTTAAAGGGGCAGATCCAGATTTTTGTATTACTGCCCTCAACATTGTGGCATTTTCTAGATATTCACCAGTAACTCCGGAAATAATGTCCAGATATTGATGTAGAAAATCAGACATATTTAGGATTATTTGGCCTCGGCGGATGTATGCACTCTACTGATTGCAATAGGGTGGTTGTTTTTGCATTATCCATACATTTACATTTTTCTATTAGTACAAAAGTACACAACTCTTATTAAAAGAGCAGATATCAATCATCCAGTTCTACATCGCATTTACCCCAGGGACTGGGGTGGTTTCCCAAATGTCCCTCTCCTCTACAGTAGATTTGAAAATGTTAGTTTGAGGATCTTTATTTTTACTTTGCAGATACAAACACACACAGGGATCGTTTTTCTATCAGTATTTGGAAAGCGTGGACAAATGACTACACTGGGATTCTTATACAGGCACAAGATCTGTGTTGTGGTATCGTCTCTCTCTAAACACCAGTTTTGTACTGGAGAGATAAAAAATGTGAATCAGTACATAGAACCATACAAATTATTATTATAAATCTTTTTGCTGTAAAACAAGTCTTCAATTACTATTGTACAACTTGTTTCCATTTGTAATTCCAATAAAACACATTAGACTTACATTATGGCACTAATTTAACTCCATATAGAGCATCTCTCTGTGTGCTGGTGTTACTTGATATGCTGCTAACACAGGAGGTGACAGGCAGGTACAGATATTCTCTGATGCAGTGTTTACCTGTGAATGTGGCTGGTGTTGGACATTGAGTTTTTAATATTTGCTTGGTCACCCATCTTGAACTCTGTGACACATTTACAGGCTGTTTTTTCCTCAAACCACAAACTTCTGTTCACTGACATAACCCGTAACATTGTGATAATGCAGCCTGGATGAATGAGTTCATTCCCTTACAGTGGGAAACTGATCAGCACTTTCCTCTACTGCGGTACCTTAAACAACACATCCGTCCCCAGTGCCATCTCCCTCCCGGTCTGATCCTATCTTCCTAGGATATAGATTCTACATTATAGTTTGGCTTATTGACTGGTGTATTCATGAACTGTTTGTCCTCTGAAGATGAATCCTAGTGTGAGCATTTGCTTGCCGAGGATGTTTTTTTGCTTTGTGATGATAGGAAATGGAGATTTAAACTGACGCCGTGTTTCCACTTCCCTTCTGGCATGTATGTTTTGTATCTTTTCTACTCTGTACCATGTTTCCGTTTATTTTTTTCATCTTCATTCTTATTTGTTTGCTGATGTTTACGAGGATATGTTTCTTCATTGTCCTATATTTTATATTTGATATTCATTTGTCTTGTGCCACAGTATAGCCATTGTCACTGACATTTCAAATCATGTTGTTTCCACTGAAAGGAAAAAAAGACAGATCAATATACAAAGCAAAATAAACACAATAATTTGTATAAATGTGTCTCCTCTTTCAAAACAGCAGCATGCCCCTTTCACCCTGCATGGAAGGACGATGTTTTTTTTTCGAGCAGCAGGGGTCACACTCTCACTTTTATGCTCTTTGTATCTGGAGTTTAACAGATAATAAATAATCTATTTAATAAATACACTGATACATGAGGGGATTAAACCTGTGGAGCGACAAGGTTTCCCCAGCATTGTTTTAAACATAGAAGAACACCCCGGCTGGTTATAAAACGTCTGAGTCATGTCAAGTAAACAGGTTGTACCAGAGTGGACGGTTTCTCCCTGTTCTGGTTTGACGACACAGGGGTTGGCTGCTCCACCCTCTGTGAAGACAAGGAGCCCTGTCTTCACCTTGCACATCTAATGCTCAAGCTGGGATCACTGATACTCTGGCAGCACCTGTAACCTTATTACTTTATTCGTCTGATACCACATACAATCACATGTCAGGCTCTTTAGGGTCTTTGAATGATGAGACCTTGAAAATGGGGTTACGTCCACTCAGTCAAATGTCAATGTTGAGACGACAGTAAAATAAGAAAAATGTTCACAAACTTAAAAAAATACTTCAGTCAGTAACACGTAAATTAGTAATATAAAGTTATATTAACACAATTGATAACTTTGATTCAAAAGAAAAAGATTTGTGTGTCACCAATTGAATTAATTGTGTCTGTGTTCGTAAACAGGATTATAGAACTCCTGTGAAGTGTTCTTTTATATAAAGCATTTATATAAAATAATATTATCTTAATGAATCCTTTGAAGTGTTCTTTTATGAACTTTCAAGTTCCTGATGTTTAATAATGATTAACCATGTGCACGTGAACGCAACATGAAGTTACCTGAAACTAAAGGTGGGTGTGTCCCCCTGAGTCTAAGCCCCGCCCCTCCGCTCACTGAGCCGGTATTTTCAGGAAGTGGAGTCCGGCTGACAGACACCGTCCACCGGCCAGTGGAGCTCCGTGATCCGAGTTAAAGTCTCTTGTTCTGGGCTTCGACACCGTCAACATGCTGATTACTGAATAGTGAGTATCACAACTTCGTTTTGTATCAGCTACAAGAGAGGAACGAGCCTTTTCCCTGTGGTTTACCTTTTCAAACTATTCACCACTAAAGACAGGTGGACTGGGAAATGCTACCGTTCTATCTGAGCTCTTCCTCACCTTGCGTGGTTTGTTTACGTGGAGCGCTCATCAGAACTCCTTTGAAATGTCAAGCGATTTAAAGATTATCTTCATTTTGAGCAATATTACCCACATGCTGTAGTTAAGTAAATTAGTATTTGCGTTTATGTCAATTCGGCAAGGATAGGTTTACCTTTCTATTGGAATAACCGGTGGCACTCGGTTAAATCGTTTTGACAGCTAAGTGAACCGTGTGAGGAGGAAATCATGGGTGTGATCAACTGCCATTTCCATTCGCTTTATTTGTTCTTTGAGGCACTGAGGTGGAGAATTCCTTTGAAGTGTGCAGAAAAGATACAAATGCCAGTAAATGTATTTTGAAAAATCCCCCTGAAGTTCGAAAATGTGTGCCACGAACTTGGGGTCATTGAGCTTGGTAAATATCAGGTCTCTTGGTATTCTTCTTTCTTCCGTTTATTGGCGTTTTATCGGCGGTGGCAACCAATGTCAAGGTGCGTTACCACCACCCACTGTCTGGATCAGCCTCTTCTTCCTGACTGCTCCCAGAGTCAAGATCTGAACTTTACCTCCTCTTCTCTCCACGTTTTTTCTTCTTTGGGATTTAAGTCAGAAAAATAACAAACCTGCCTTTGATCAAAATAAGTGAATAAATTAGCAGTCGATTCAAAATTACATAAAACTACACCCTTGTAACTCCTGAGCCAGGCGGTTTGGACAGCCCTGCCTGATGCACATCATTGCTGGAACATCATTCAGTGGCTGACTGTCATATGATCACGGTGCAAAGTCCATGAGAACGAGTCAGCCATGATTAATTATAGGGCTTCGGATGATTCTCCCGTGTCTCCAAAATTTAACTGGACCCTTCTGGTGAGACATTATGGCTGTGCTGTGTAAACGGTGCAGGGTAACATAACATACACAGTATCCTTTTCACCACACCAGCCTTCAAGTTCATGCTTGGGAGCCTCCTCTCTCACTCTGATCTGTTGTAATGAAATATTCAGGCCCTGCAAGACTGGCAACAGGTGGCGATTAATTAGCTATTGTATGGGCTCAGGCAAGAGATGGATACACAAAGAGAACACACACACACACACACACACACACACACACACACACACACATTGGTATCATTGCTGTTTTTGTGGCTGCATGTGCCGGCTGCAGAATGATTGGATACATTACCAGTAAAGTTTCGATTGATTCCTGCAGAGGTGTGGTGTTAACATTACTCAGCTCGGAATGACAGCTAACTGTCATCAACTTTGTTCCTGTTGCTTTCTCCAATGTGTTGAGCTTAAATCCACACCCTCTAGATCCGCTCTGAATGGTGAGATGTCTGGTATTTCTGTGAGTTAATACCTTTTTTCTTCTCTCTCTTGTAGCCGAATTGTCCTGCCTGTGTCAGTGGAGGAGGTAAGGGCTCATTTAGTTACTCATTGTCTTAAACAGGGACAGTTCATGATAACTGATATCAATATAATATAATGTGTTGTAAAGGGCCCAGTTGAACCATTCAACTTCAAATGTTTGGTAAAGCTATGTTCAGACGGTTGTGCTGCATAGAATCACTGAACCACAGAGCTTTGTATTTTTCTTCTCAATTTGTATTCCAAAAATGTTCTTTTTCTCAAGTATTTGAGGATTTGTCTTCACTTCCTCTAAATCACAACTTTCCCTGCAGGGATTTTCTCATTTTCAGTAGCAATTTCCCATCTCTCTGGTGTCAGTTGATAAATCTTATTTTTCTCTCTCAGTGACAGTAAGTACTCTGCAGTTTTCCTCCTTCCTGTATTGCTGTTTAAAATCCTCCAGGCTGCTGATCGACATACAGTATTTCAGCATCTGATCTTACTGCCTGATTACAGGCACAGCAGAGCAGATTAGGTTTTGCACGCGCCACAATAAGTCTCAGTAGACTGCCTTTAGATGCCCTTGCAGTTGCAACACTTAACTGTAACTTCATATCAGGTCCAGAATTTATTTAGTTGGCAGCGAGAGCAGTTTCTGCCTCTTCACCTTCCACCTCGTTAGCCCTGCAAAGGATGTTGTTTTCACCCCCGTCCGTTTGTTTGTTTGTAAGAACGATTACACAAAAACTACTGGAACTGGGAACTGATATCTATTAGTGTGTGAAATTTGGTGCAGCTTGATTGAATTTAATCAAGCTGCACCAAATTTGGGCCAGATTTAATTTAATTTAATTTAATTTACTTGATGGAGGTATGTGCTTTGCTGCCATCTAATTAGATTTGTGCTCTATGGGAAAACTATCAACCCCTTCGCTTTAATATAATGGCCAATGCTTGATTCCGGTTATAATCGAAATCTTCCATACAACACTGAACTGTTGTTTTTCCATAACTTCACTGCGAGCAGTAACCAGGATTTCACTCACCCACATAATCACAGTTTGGTGAATGAGCTTTTCCTCTGCTCCGTTTTAGTGTTAAGATGTTTTTTTCTGAATTCCTGTGTTGTTGAGAGATCAAGTGGAACCATTATAGCATCTTGAGCTGGATTAGAAATGAATGGAATAGGTGTGTGCTGTGTAATCTGAGTATGCCGTCATAAATGATGACGCAACAGGATTTGAAAACAATTCAGGGTGAGTTACTTAAAACAACAGGTCGCAGGATAACAAAACAATGTGTGCATCGCAATTACATTACAATTTCTAATGTAATAAATGGGAAGTTTTGTAATGTATTACTTTTAGTCAGAGATATTTTTATTTTATTTTATATTTGTAGAATCAGAGGTATTTGCGAAAACCATTGAACATGGAAATTTAGATTTAGAGGCAAATTATTTTCATTTGTCTTTTATTTTATTTTGTCGATTACACTTCAGTAAAATATGTTTTTATTTAGTTTGACAATTATTGAAACACAATTTGACTTTCTTCAGGTGGAGTCACACTGTTTCAAGTCTCTAAACAAGGTTACTCAAGCTGCTCCGCAGTTCCTCTGTATTTTCTCCGGAGGGGGGGAAGTTGATGAGGCTAAACAGATACGAACATATAAAAAAACCCACAAAAAATAAAACAAATATCTAAAATGTTGCCTTCCATGATTTAGACCGATTACTTTCGGATATTTAATAGAGAAAACCATTCACTGGTTTAAAGGGGATTCCAGTGATTTGGGACTAGGTTTCCATGAAGTTAGGAGTCACAACAAATGAAAACCCCACCAAATACACTTTTAACGAATTTTAACGCTTAAGACGTAATAACCCTGATGACATCATAACCACACCCTCTGGATAAATGTATTAAACTTGACAAAGCACCTTCAGAACCAGAGCAGATACTTATTTAACTGTTTCCTCAGACTCATGACAGGTGGACTAAACTTGATGTGTAGAATCAGTAAACAGATCCTTTTTAAATAAAGAAAAAGGCCCATTAATAGATGTAAATATAGTTGTTGGTTACGGCCCTGATTAATTGAACGTGTAGCAGAAAGCATGTAGGTTTTCATTTGTTGTTCTAATATATAATTAAATTACATATATGAAGTGCAAAGTTACTGCATAGTTACTTTGCAGCTATGTATGGAAAGACTGGTGGACAGTTAAGGCTTTAAACACGTTTCAACAAGCAGACACAGTCGAGTCATGCTGACGGTTATTTACATGTGACTGAAATGCTACAGTTGTTTGTTTTCCCATTAATTATAACACAATTATTAATCAGGAACATGTTTATTCATAGGCCGCACACCTTGTTTGTGTCGGTGATTCCCTTGTTCTGAACCAGCAGGTTCACAGGTTTCTGCTGATAAAACTGTCTCAACATGTTTTTTTCCAGTATTCGTGACGACCTCCGCTCAGGTTCAGACAGTTTTTGTTGTTCACAGCCGAAATTCGTCTTTCCGAGCTGCTCTTAAAGGTCGGTAATTACATCTTGACAAAGGGAAGACGTACTGGTTCTTCACGACGAGTCACATTTTTGAGTTCATGCTCAAATGGCAGGGCTGAGCATCCCACAGCTACCAGAACAGGTTGCTAGCCTGAAGCACTGTTTCTGAGGAGAACAACATTTTTGTGCAGGTCAACTGCAAACGGTAGCACAGGTTTTAACGTCTCTTAAGCTTTCACACAAATCCACACAGTTTCAGTGTTGAATAAAACAAACTTTCCACAAGTATATAGAGTATCCAGCCACCTCGAAAACATTGTAAACAAGGGGGATCCTGGCAAGACGATTGGCCGTAGTGGCTTCTTCAGTCTAACACCACTACTCTATTATACTGTATCACTGATCATATTTCAATAAGTTTGCCCTCACAATTGTTAACATGTAGTGAATTCATGTAAAGGCCTGTTTGACATTTTCAAACCACATCTATTCCTGATTGATCAGAAGATTTGTAATCAAGAATAATTAGACATTATTTATTATTACGAGAAGTAAGCAGGTTTAATCTAATAAGGAACATTCACTTTGTTTCACACAAAGCAGGAGAAAATGAAGGTCAGCAAAAAGTTTCGTACACAAGTTGCAGACATCACATTTTACAATTCTCTTTAAATTATTGTTTTTTAATGTCACTTGCAAACTGCACGTCCATCTATAACAAGCACCTAGCAGGACATAACCTCTCAGCTTGCGCACACACAAAATCAAACACACACACCAGGACACTCCCAAGTAGCCAGGCTGGCAGTACCGGTCATGTGAGTCACTCTTTCCAGTGTCACAACACATGCGCCTGAGTCAGGAAGAGCTTGAACTGTGGGGGGTGGAGGAGGAAGACGAAGAGGAAGAGAGAAGGGAAAGCTTACTCTGCAGTTTTTTAATGCTGAAGTCTGTGTCTGTGATAAAGGAAAATGGTTAACTCACGGTCATTCACATGAAATGCTGAACAGGGGACAGAGGAATTCTTACAACCAGCTCTTGGAATGTGTCTTTCCATCTTGTCGTGTCACCCTTTGGGTCGTTATTGTATCATTTGAAGTTACATAATACCTTCACCAAAATCTCTCCAATGTGTGAGCTGCTCTGCGTACTAAGGCTAAAGCTAATGTAGAAGCTAGTGAGGTGTTTCGTTATGGAATCAGTCACTTTTAGTTTATCAAGTTGGTATAATGTTGTCAAATAAATAAAATACCATCAGGCTACCTTTTCATATGACGAAATCGTAAGCATCAAATTCAATATTTGGCCACTTGGGGCAGCAGAACAAGCTGTAAACAGAGTTTATCAGCGCGACATAGCTGAAAATGAGAACAGAGGTCATGGCCCATCTCACCAAAAACAATGAGCTGAAAGATACTGAAAGGAATTATTGATGAACCTCTTTCACACCACACGTCTACACATTAACATGACCTAATATCATTAGTTTCACCTGGATTTTTCTTGCAATGAAAAGTGAGAGGGTGCGCTGTGAAAAAGATCTAACACATGACAAGGTGAATACTGATACTGAACTTTTGGGGCTGATTTTAAGTGAGTAAAATATACAATCCAGTTCTATCACCAACAAATGTTCATTTCGGGCCGATATGTCATATTAAAGCCTTTAGGCCGATTCCAACGACGTTCCAATATTATCGTGCAGCCCTAATTACGATATCTATGTATTGACTGAAAAATTTCACATAAACTTGGAAATAATCAAAGTTTGAAGATTCTGAAACATTTAACAACAAGTTATGTAAAATAATGACGGAATATTTCAGACTGTGCACTGTTTTGTCATATTGAAGAAATGTGGGGCATTCACAGGCTTAACTCCTTTTGTCCAAGAGGTTGAAGCACCAGCACATAATTTAGGGGAGATTAAAATGATTAAATTCATTATTGAATAAAAGTGTCTGTAAACAAAAATAACCACAGGTTCCTCTTTTCTCCCTCCAGTACCAAGTGGGCCAGCTGTACGCAGTAGCTCAGGCCAGTAAGGATGAGACGGGCGGAGGAGAAGGCGTGCAGGTGTTTGAAAATGAGCCCTATGAGAAGGATGGGGAGAAGGGACAGTACACTAAGAAGATCTACCACCTGCAGAGGTTGGCTGTGCACTTCATATCTCACTATACACTGATTAAGGCTTAACGGTTTGGTTGGCTACACTTTGACAATATCAGGGTTTCCCCTACATTTGCAGATACCAAATTATTGCTGCCGCTGCTTCAGGATCAGTTCATCTTCCACAGACATGGCCCGCCCCGCTGCAGAAATAGTTTCTTAGGGGAAGCACTGAATACCGATACATCCCATCCCTACGCCCTCTTGTCAAAGCCACACCCCGAAAACACATGACTTTGCACTGACAACTGCTAGAAGACGACTTCGCCGTGACTCTCTCACTAACTTCGGCTGTTGTCTCTGCTTCAGCGGTTTATGTCTCTCCGACTGAAGAGTCTGGTCATGTGCAGTGAGATCACAGGCAGGTCCGTTCATGACAGACCGGTACAGCAGCCAATCATTTCAATCCGATCGACTGAAATGATTGGCTGATGTACTCATTGATCATTGAGATACTATCAAGGACCTCAGACACCGGCTTTTTTTATTTGTCAACTTTATTTATTGATGGCTGTCGGGACGTGAAGAGGTTTTCCACAGATGAGATAAAAAGTGTTTCAGAAACAACCTTTAAGAAGTTGTATGAAAGCAATTCTGTTTAGCTATAAAATCATACCTAATATATATGTGTGTGTGTGTGTGTGTGTGTGTGTGTGTGTGTTTTCATGCTTTCTGTTTGTGACTCTGCAGTAAAGTGCCAGCTATCATCCGCGCATTAGCTCCGCATGGTTCTCTGGAGATTCATGAGGAGGCCTGGAACGCATATCCTTACTGCAAAACCAGTGAGTCCCCACACACACGTACCATGTTGACTGAGGGTTAATAATTTAACACTGCTTTTAAGTTAGTCAGCATCTCGTGTCCAGTCAACACCAGCGGTTTTTGGTGACCTTGCACAGTTACACTGTGTGCGTTGTGGAATGTCTCAGCTGACAACCTTGATGCTTTGAATCTGTATATCAGCTAAAACCTTGTCTCTCCTTCTCTTTCTGATCCACCCCCCTCTCCATCACGGTCCAACCTTTCTTCTGATGCAGTCCTTACAGTAAGTATTCTTAAATGAAAGTTAAAATCAAATTAAACTTTCTACATTTGTTTTTGCATTTAACTGTTTATTTTAAGTATGGGCCCATTTAGAGATGAACCATGTGAAAATTATTTTTACGATTATTGTGAACATAATTATCACGGTTATCGGTATTATTATTGTTAAAATGTCCCAAAAACCTTTTTTATTCCTGAAACACAAAATGAAGTTATTTCACTAAGTATTGTATTTGAATAATATATTCATTATTAATAGAAATAACACAGCACCAACATCATATAAAATGGGCAACATTAAAATTTAAGGAATATCATGATAACTGCTGCTCAGTGTGAGAATGCATTTTACGTCATTTAGTTGAGTTTGTCTCTGAGCGGGGAAGGAGCGGAGAGGTGTAGTTGACCACTTGTTGTGTTAAGTGCAGATCCTGACCCCAAACGTCTGAAAGTCGGGACAAAGTATCACCATTTGTTAAACAAACTGTTTGATGACACTAAATGCCAGCAGTTGTTAGTCACAAAAAGGACCCTCAAAGATGCGTACGCCACTTCTCACGCAAATGTTTGGATTTATAAAAACTAACTTGACGGGAGAATATGCGTGCACTTCCACGCTAACTCTGACCCATGCGTACGGACATTTTGGAGACGGGAAAATGATGATACTGATGTGATATGGTGAATTTAAGCCAGATTATTTATCCACTTCATCATTAACATTACATCCAACAGAGTTATTTGTGCTCCCGTGACATAACTGATCCATAAGAAACTTCATTTGAAAAAGATATAAAACAAATTACAGCAAATTCCGTTCAGATACCAATTAAACAGTTGACTCATTCATATTTTTTTATAATATCTTCTAACACTGCGTGTATCATCAAGTACGACTTTAGTTTTTATATTGTCTGATGGCTCTAAATGACACTTGTGCGTAATGTTGCGTGACGGATACACGTGAATGGAAGGATTGGGAGGAAACAAGTGTTCAGTGATCACATATATTTTTTTGTCCCATGATGATGACTGATCAGCTGATATAGATTCTATAGATCTGTGATCTTGGATCTTTGTGCAGAACTGAGTCCAGTATTACACAGACCGACCTGACAGAACCGAACCATCCCACTACACACCCTCTGGTTTATTAGCCGACAGGTCTGTGTGTGGTATGATTTAACACTGTATAATATTAACCTTTCTATGTAGAGGTTCTTTTAATCATTAAAAATATATAATTCTGTTAAAAAAAATTATTGGGGATATCACAGCTGTCTCTGAATTTAATAATCTCGCAGTTTTGGATGCTCAAAATACGTACAGGCGATACAAGTTCCCTCACATTCAGTGTGAAGCAATATATATATTTTTAATTATCGTTCTTTCTATTGTCACTTTTTTGCATACGTCATTTACAGCTTTTTTGCACACGTACACTTTTAGTATGAATCCCACGCACTGTTTTATACTGTATATTAGGATCCAGAGCACTAGCAGCAGAGTCACTGCCTACTGCTCCCTCCAGCATGTTTTTACTACACACAACAAACCCACGTTGATTGCTGCCTGTGTCTTGGAGACTTGCTAACTTTAGTCTATGCTGGTTCAGTAACCAACCAGAGGGTCACCGGTTCAATCCCAATCTCCCCCATTGCATGTACCGAATTGTCTTGAGGCAAGATTGTGGGGCAAACAGTTATTTCACACTGCTAACACATTATTGCTGAATTAGTGTTGACTTGAAGGCCTGTTGAGTTCAGCTGTGACTTAGATATGACCTTTGTCCTGTTGCACACTGGGTCTCAGGGACAGAGAAGTAATAAAGCTGATGAATGGGCGCATTAAAAAGAGAACTGAAGCAGACAAATAAAAGTAACTCAAAAGTTACGATTCCTTTTTAACTAGTTACTTTTTGATGCAGATATTGATAATGTAACGATTCCAGCATTGTTGTGGATGGATGTATCATGTATCTCACCCATGTTCACAGAATCCCTGGATGGGAGAACAATTCCGGATCGAGATTGCGACGTGGCACAAGCCTGATATGGGAGATCAGGACAATGTAAGTCTTGTAACTTGGAATAACTAGTAACCAGTTGTGGTCATAATTTACCCACCATATATACGTTAGCATTAACACTGTTTAATCAAGGATAACTATTTGGCATCAAACTTCATTCCTTCACTCGCCAAGAACTGTAGTCAGTTGTTAATTTTTCTGCTGCTTTGCTTCTATTCTTATCACACCTTTGCTCTTACGAATAAAATAAAGCAGAATTAGCATCATAAAACTTTAATACATTTATAATGACTGACTTGTTATTTAAAGAGCTGCTAATCAAATTTAAAGTCATAGAGGGTTTGAATCCTTGATTTTCAATCTTGGTGGTGGGTGACAGTGTTGTTTATATTTAAGTCCAGGATTGGGTCTTCTTGCACAGGCAGCAGGTGAAATGAAGCTAAATAGGTTGAAATTCACAACTATTTCTGCACACTTTCATGCTTTCCAGATGAATTATGAATATAACATATATATATATATATATATATATATATATAATCAAGCTCCCAGGCTTTAGTGCATTAGTGGTTCGATCCCTGTTCAGTACTGTGGGTCAATTTCAACCAGTCTCAGCTGTACATGGTGTTTAGTGAATGTTAGTGAGCTGATGAGCGAAACTAAGCAAGTGATAGTTAACAGAAAACATGAAGTGTGTGTGTATGTTTTTACCCAGAAACTGAACAAACTTGTTTTTCTTTGCCTTGCTGCAGGTACATGGAATTGAAAATGCCGAACGGGAAATAGTTTACATTGACATAGCTGATAGAAAGGACATAAATCAAGGTGTAAGTAAAAAAAAAAATTGCATGTGTTTTAGAAATGAGCAGAGATCAGTTTTTTCCCTGATGGATATTTGATTCAAATGAACGAAACATTTAGTGTAATTGACGTGCTGCTTATTATGTTGCTTCATATTTGTCATAGCTATGATGCATGTCATTGTTGTACTTATCCTCATTCTTTAGGACTACAAACCAGAACTTGACCCAGCCATCTTTAAGTCAGAGAAGACCGGTAGAGGACCTCTTGGCCCTGACTGGAAGGTACTACTCTTCACTGTGGCTAGTTAAATAAATAAATGAAAATATGATTTTAAAGGCCTGGATCTGTGTTTTATGTGATCTGTGCATCTGTGCCTTTGCAGAAAGAGGTCGCTAACAACTCCAACTGTCCGCATATGTGTGCCTACAAGCTAGTCACCGTTAAATGCAAATGGCGTGGATTTCAGACCAAGCTGGAGAAAACAATTCAAAAGGTACAACATTGTTGTTTGTTTTATCAGTATGGCATTTTTGATACCTACTGCTTTTTGTGACCATTATATGCAGCTCTGCACAGAGGACGTGTTTTGCTTTGAACTGAAATACCACACTACTATTTCTCTGGAGTGTTCTCACGCTGTCTTTCTTACACGCCCACTCTGTCCAGATGGAGCGGCGTATTTTCGCCAACTTCCACAGACAGCTGTTCTGCTGGATCGACAATTGGATCGACCTGTCCATGGATGACATCCGACGAATGGAGGATGAGACAAAGAAAGAGCTGGATAATGTGAGTGAGCATATTAAACTGTACACTGCACGACTCAAAACCCAAACACTTTCTTATTATAGCACAATGAGTCGTTGCATTGATGTATCACAAAAAGGTACTGTCAGGGACTAACAACTGTAGATCAGTTACATCACATGACTGATGTAGATATTTTCATGTAATGTGAATATCGACAGTTTTTTCTGAGTGTGTGTGTGCGTGCGCTTGTACATTCTGTTCGTGACTTTTTATGGCAGAACAGTCATATTGGATTGCATCAGATTATACAGGTGGACCTAATAAATTGGACACTGAATATATGTTTTATGTATGTAGCTCATAACATTTATGCTTTTTTTCCATGTCATAGTTGAGGGCCGGTGATGAAGTTAAAGGCATGGCAGTGGCAAGTGATTGCAACTGATGGATTCACCCAGTGAGTATTTTACTATTGTTTTGGATCAATTTAACTGTTGAACAGGAATAAGACAGTTGATTTTTTTTTTCTCTCTCTCGTCAGGCGCTTCTCTGATACAGGAAGATTTGACTTCCTTCAACAAACTCAATCTACTCACCTCGGACACTGGACCTAGACCAGCATGATGGGCATAGTCAAGAATATAACACTTATATCCTAATAAAATTTGCTCTTAATAAGAGCTGATTATTGTAAAACATTTGTTTGTATTTATGTACTGCATTTGTGAAACCAGTTTTGGGGATGTAAGATTCTTGCTTATGCCTATTCCGTCCTCTTAAATTTGAAAACACTGGGGAAGACGTGTGGTTTGTGTCTAAAGCAACATATCTGATTAATTGTTCTCGTGTGCTTTTTTTAATGGAATATATTTGGGCTTTGTTCTTTCCCTTGATTTTGTATTTTCCAGTTGTTTCCAATTGTTTACTTTCCAGAACAAGATAAATGTTCAAAAAGAAAAACTCCAATGTTATTTTGTATTGTACAATTGACATACACAGAATAGGACTGACTACAAATAGAATAGGCTCTGGAGCGTTTACCAAATTTCTCCCCTAATCACATATTGTTTTTTTTTTTAAATCATCAAACTGGAAATTCATCCTGGCGTCGTGTCTGGAGGCCAAACTATAACATATGAGGTATTTACATGGGAAAGACCTCATCAGAGAAATTTCAATAATACTCTATAGTCTAATTTGGTCTGGTGGTTGGTTTAACCTCACACAAAGATTACAACTGCTGTTTTTTGATTACAGCTTTAAGCTCAAGCTTTGACTCTGTGCTTGTATTTTGTCAGAAAAACCTGAAGCTTGAGCATTTTCCTAAATGCCTAACTGTCTTGATAACTTAAAACTGGATAACTTCTCTATAACGTCAAACCTTTGTCCTGGGCTGTCATTGTAATTGTCTGGATTTTGATGTTTTAATATCGATCCAATTACAATGTGTATTAAAGACAATTTATTTCTTGATTGTACATTTTTCTGCTGTTGTAAAAAATGGTCTAGTGAGCCATTACCAATACATGAACATCCATGAAAAACACGACCCCACCCAACAACTTATAACACTTGGTCCTTCAGAATAAAAGCATAACCACGAGCCTTTAGAGACTCGAAACGGAATATGGCATTAAATTACATTAATTACATCTAAATACACACCTTTACTATTAAAGGGGACATGGCATGCAAATTCCACTTTGTTAGTGCTTCTACAGGTTAATGTGGGTATCTGGCATGTCTACCAACCCCAAAACTCTGGAAAAAAAACACTCGCGCGTTTTGTTATGGTTCCTCTAAGTCAGAAACGTCATGCTTGAGTGACTCGATTGAGCTTCCTGGGTTTTGTGTCGTAACAAGGAACTGGAAGTCTCCCTACATGGCCTTGGCCCACCCCCCCACCTCAACCCACACTCGTTACGCCGGGTTTACACCGGAGGCAGCGAGGCTGCAAGGCATTTGTCTGGATCGTTGGGACTGGGAGGCTGCAGCAGTTGCTCGGGCGCGACCGCTCGCTCTCCCATGCGTGAGCTGGAATTTGTGTCAGCGCCACACAGCCAGCAGTGTGGAAGACTTCCGCAGTTTTCAGCGCTACTGTAACACTGGCACAAACACACAGAGCCCCCCCACTCGTTACGCCGGGTTTACACCGGAGGCAGCGAGGCAGCGCAGCGCCGTTCTCCAGCACGCAGCCGCCTGGCTGTTCACACGGGACGTGCATTTCTCCGCGCTGGTCAGCCCCATAGACTGTATATATAAGGTCAGCCCGCGATTCTGCTTTCTCCGCTTGTTGTTGTACCCGTTGAATGTCGGGGTTCGGGGGTAAATGATGGTCTTCATAGCCCCCCACCACCCCTCTCTTTCTCTCTCTGTCTGTCTGCTTGTGTGCTTGTAGTGGATGGGCAGAGGGGGACATTTAATTATGTGATTGGGAAAATTAAAACTCCAGGACAACAGAAGGGGAATACAAAGTATGGGATGCATATTTGATAATTTATATCTTATAAAAGATGTAATTTATATTGTTTAAAATCATGGGGGGAGAGGGGAGCTGGCTCATTCGCATTTAAAGGAACAGGCACTCAAAACAGGTCACTCTGTGGAGGGCTGTTTTAGACAGGGTAAAAAGGGTGCTGTTTTAAATGATCCTTGTGGTATTTTGACCAAAGTATGTTACAGACATTTCATTAAGACCCCAAGAAACCATATCAACTTGTGGTAAAATGGGCATGCTATGTCCCCTTTAACTCTAACTGAAGAGGAACCTTCTGTCAGGCAGTTTATAATGGCGAGATCTTTTGACCAAATTTGCAAACGATAACTACAGCTGAAGCTAGTCTTAAAAGCTACTTTTTGTTTCTAAAAAGTTGATGGGGATAAGTGGCAAATTTAATCCAGTGCAGACAAAAGGATAAACAATAATTTCGAAAATGAACTTTGTAGTAAATCAAAGAAAAAAGTGGCTATTTTAAAAGCAATGGAACTTTAATTTGAAGGCGAATCTTGTGTTTTCCGGATAAGGGGCGGGGCAACTTCAGTTTACTGTCCATCTGCTGAGAAGCTACTGTACAACCTGCTTATGTCGATGTGTAAAACACGTCTGTAAGCAAGCAGATAAACAGCGGAAACCAGTCTGCTCACACATCCAGGTAGAACACGATGAAACACAGTTAGCTCGACTGTTCAAGTGTTTGATGCTAGGAAGCTAGCTTCAGTTAGCCGCGCAGTGTAGCTGTTAGCTAATGTTTACATTACCAGCTAACAGTAGCGGGGCATGATGTTGATGTTAGCTTAGCTTCGTGAAGTTAGCTTGGCTGAAGTTATGAGCGCTGTCATAACAAGCGTGCACAAGACAGCTGTCACGCTCTCAGAGTTCCCAGTGAAGTTGTTAGCATCGTTAGCTAACTCTTAGCTGGGTGTGACGGAACAAAAGCAGTATTATTGCAGTTATCAGTGTTTGTGCTTGGTTCGGACTGCAGCTGCCATCGTGTGGGTTTGTGTCATCGTCTTCCAGCTGTGGAGACGAAGATGGAGGAGAAGGAGGAGCAGCCGGAGAGGGGAGACACCGACACACACAGCTTCAGGTTGGTGAGCACTCATGTAAACCACACACAGACCTGCAGGTGTGTTCTTTAACTTCTAATAGCGCAGTAAAAGAAGAGATACAGCAAATGGCTTGATCTCGTTTGGATCACGTGTTCCCTGACAACACAGTGGGAGTTCAGGTTTGTATCTGGCTTTAGAGAGATATGCAGTTCAGCAGTATGTTATCAATATGGCAGGTTTGTGAATGGACCTTGGCTTGAGGTCCTTTCCACTTCAGTCATAAGACCACTGTTGTTCTACTGACACAGCTGTAAAATGACTGGGTTTATAGCTCATTCATGTGATGATTTGTGCTAAATTCCGTGGTGTATAAGGGATCTGGTGTCTGGTCAGTGTTCAGTTTAACTGAATTGTGTAATCTTGATTGTAGATTGTAGTATTTTTAAGGAAGTTATGTTTTTGTCTGCTTTAGTTTGTCTGTCTGTTGTTTGTGAGCAGGATTACATTAAAGATACAGGACAGACTAACACATAACTTTGTGGAAGGGTGCAGTATGGGTCTGAGAAGAACCCATTACATTTAGGTGTGGATCTGGATCAGGGGGCAGATCCAGGAACTTATTTTCACTTTCTTTAACTTTCTTACAGTTTTTTTCAACATTTTAGTAGATTCTTCAGGGAATAATTCCTGGATCGTAATGGAGAAAAATTTGAGATGTTTAAAGAGCTGATATTTATGAGTGTGTTTAAAAAATATATATAATACACTATGGTAATTATCCCTTGTACGTTTGAAGGTCTTCTGCACAATTTAAGTTACCCACTACCAGATGATGTTAGCAGGTGTTAGTGGCCACCAGGTGATATAATTTGGTACAGATCCACATAAAAATAGGGTCTGATCCCAAGCTACATCACAGAATTGTTGACCCCTTAATTGCCTGCACGCAGCCTTAGATCCTCAGGTGGAGCCCTGCTTGCTGTTCCAAAGTCGAGGTTGAAAACTAAAGGGGGCCCTGCTTCTGCCATCAGGGACCCCCGGCTTTGGAACGGCCTACCTGAGGAGATGAGGCTCGCACAGTCAGTGACTTGTTGTAAATCACTTCTTAAAATCCATTTTTATGGACTTGCTTTGATGTGATGTTGAGTTTTTACTGTGTTGTTATCGGTTTTCTTTTTCACCTTTTATTTTATTTGTTCATTTTCTTTTGTCATATTACTGCTTTTATGTGTTCAAGTTTTCATGTGACATAGCTCTATAGTGATTCATTTCATTTGAGCAGTACCTTGTGTCCGACCCCCTAAGCGTGGTTGTTTGGCCTCCTTGTCACATTGCATCCTGCTGATTGTTATTTCTCCTATATTTACTGTTCCTGCTTTGCTGTTAAAGCACTTTGTAAACTCTGTTTTTAAAAAGTTCTATATAAATAAAGTTTATCATTATTAAATGTGGTTTCATTAGTGGACTGTCAGGCCTTGGCGAAGGTATGCTCTCTACTGAGTGCCATTCTAATCTTTAGTTTGATCTGCAACAACACACCACAGACTGTTGGGTTGGTGGAATCCTAAATATGGCCATGTAATTTGGGGATTAAGGGATCTGGAATGAGAAATTTACGTTTGGCACATAATTTATACGCTATACCTTAGAATAGTTTGCTGGAGTATTTTCTGTTGCGATTTCTCATTGCTTAAATCATTGTAGTCTGACTCTGTCTTGTGTGAGTTTAAGAGTTTTCAAACCCTCAATCTATTACAATACCCTACACAGTGCTGTGTCTGCCAGTCTACAAACATTAGACTGGCAAACAATGCACTGGGGCTGGTGGATTACGTTGCCCAATAATACCTACCTAATGCGGATTTGAAGGAAAAAACAATGTGTTGCCATCCAGGATGGTGCTCAGCAGCCTGCAAAGGGACAGAGGTTTTAATGCTCAAATAGCAAGTTGGTTTCATAATTTATTAATAGGCCTCATGTTGAAACATTTTTCAGTGAGATTAGACGTGGTTTTAAGTAGACAAAGAAGACTTGTGGAAATAATGAACCAACTCCCTAATCACTCCAAATTTGGAGCACCCAAATCCTTAAGCCAGGACTTCTCTCATTTCACTCAGCGGTTTGATTCTACAGGAGCCACCAAAACCGTACACTGACGCTCATTTGATTCCTTTCATGCAGTACAGACGTATTTCCAATCATCAAATTTTGGATAATTTTTTCTACCGGAGCACTGCCAACAAGTTGGGGTCCTTGTTGGCAAGTATTTGTGCTTCCGTAATTTTTAACATCGATTCTTGAGGGAGAATGGATGAAATCAATCAGCTGTTAGGCAACATACAACGTGTCCGATCTGAAAGCCTCTGCAGCGATGCCACACAGTCGACGGGCAGCAAGCTGGTTCTGCGCCATCGGCTTAACCAGCTGTTGACCTGCGTGGATGACTTGGACACCAAAGATGAACTGTGTGAGAAAGTGGTCAAGACACTGGATAACGCCTTCCTCATCTTTGGCAAGAGAGCCAACACCCCGAAGAAAGGCCGTTTCAGGTGGAGAACCAATGTCACCTCTTCGCTTGTCTTTCCTGTATGATGGAGGTGGCGATAGTGTGTGTGTGTGTGTTGTGTGCATGACTACCTCTTTCTTCTGGTTAACTTCGGTTGCTATTTCTCTTTCACATTCTTTCATGGATTTTCTGTGTTTTCAATGGACTGAATTATATCTGGCCAACAAAACACACTTTTGATCTTTGGTAAATGAACCCCTCCAGTCCAACATGTGTTTCAGAGCAGGGAAATTAAGTATAATGGATGCTATGAGTTTGGGCACAAGGATGACATGTCTCATTATGTGGTAACTGTAGCAGCACAGTGCTTATACTGTAAGAGCATTTAGCTTACTGTCACTTGGTGCTCCTTTTTTGGTTTGTGCAACACTTAATTAAGCTCTTTGAATGTACATTGGGCATTACCAATCTATTACTGATGATTTATATTTTGGTGGGAAATTCTGTGTACATTTTTTCCTTCCATGTCCACAGGCTTCAAATGGTGACGTGGAATGTGGCCACAGCTGATCCTCCAGACGACGTAACCTTGCTTCTCCATCTGAACTCCCCAAAAAGCCCGGACCTCTACGTCATCGGGTAGGTGGCGACAACGTCGGACGTTTGGTTATATAACTGGGTATCAGAAGAGTGACTCACAATTAAAAGTGTGTGTGTGTGTGTGTGTTAGTTTGCAGGAGGTGTACTCAGGGCCACTGAGATTCGTGTCAGATGTTGTATTCAATGATCCATGGAGTCATCTGTTTATGTCTATCTTAGCACCACGGAATTACGTTAAGGTACAGAACCTCTCATAACACCCTCTTATACCTGCACTCATATTAGAAGTGTAGTACAGATAGTGGAACATATTGTTTATTTTTGTTTCCTTTTCAGCAAGTAAGACTGTTTGATGGCTAGAATTTTAGTGTTATGTGATTAGTTATTACCATCAACTAGATTTACATAAAATGCTGACTTTAGAGAGTTTGCTGCAGTTTACTCTCAGTGTGGCCATGTGTGTGTTTCAGGTGTCCTCTATCAGAATGCAGGGTTTGCTGCTGCTCTTCTTCTCCAAACTGCAGCATGTCCCCTTCATCAGCAACATCCAGGCCACATACACACGTACAGGCATTTTTGGATATTGGGTAACGGAAACACACGCAAGCTGCTTTCATATCCACTGAAATCCGGGTAATCTCCTGAAGTTATCCATGGGGATGTATGTGGAAACGCAAAATGTCAGAGTCAGTTGCTGCTGATATTCTACAGAGTTTCTCCTGCCAGCTCCTTAGTAAAAACTTGATAATGTCTGAGTGAGCCCCATGTGAGAATACAGCAGGAGACTGTCCAGAGAATTGACTGCAACTGAGTGGGGGCATTGATGTTGTTTCTACATGCATAACTGAAAATCAAAACAAAAAGAATACAAATATCTCAGGATGCAAAAGAGGTGTATTCATTTTGTTTTTCCGTTTTGCATCTGTTGAGTGTTAGAAACAACATCAATGCCCCCACTCACTTGCAGTTAATCCTCTGGACAATCTCCTGCTGTATTCTCACATGTAGAAGACGCTGAAGATGTCAATTTGGAATGACCACCGAATGTTTGGTCACATGGGCTGATGTTATGAACAAAAACACTTGATCTCCGCAGCAGCATTATGACGTTAAGTCCTGCCTGCTGCACTACCCCTCAGCATACAGATTTCTTTGTTGTTGTGAACACGTCTGACTGGTGAATCTCCTGCTTTCTCCATATGTCTTATTATTTTCATTATAACAACCGGTCTGACCGGGCTTAAATATGATGGTTACCCAACTGTTCCTGTCTCTCTCCCTCCTCTCCCAAATTAAAACCTGCCTGTTGTGTAGATTACCCACAATGCAACGTAATCACTTAATCAGCTTTTTTTTCTTTTTCAAAGCTGCTTCAACTGATGCTGACCCAAGTGATATCCCTTTAGGCCATTTATCCGACTTCACCCATGAAGCTTCCTCTAGAGCCACAAAGGGCTTTTTGCCACTTCATTCGCAAATGCATGCATAATTCTCAAACCCTTTAAAGAGACTGTGCTGTGTAAAATCTTTGCAGTTCCCCTTTAAATAGGGAATGGAATAAAATCTGTGTTTAAAATATGTCAAAACCAAACCACAGAAACAGAAGTAAATGTTTTAAATCTCATCTTAATTTTTAGGAAATATCAAAAGTAGCTCATGAGCAGTTTTTTGCACTTGTTATAAGTTGATAGTTATGTCTTTTTGTCGTAGTTGTAAATACACTGGTACATTTCTTATGTGGCTTAAAGATCCAGTGTGTAGAATTTAGTGACATCTAATGGTGAAGTTTCATGTATCAGCTGAATACCCCTCACCTCACTCTCCACTTCCAAACATGAAAGAGAACCTGTGGAAGCCTTCAATTGTCATAAAAACTCAAAAGGTGTTTAGTTTTTGCAGTTTTTACTACTGTAAAAAACATGGCGGTCTCCGTAGAGGAGGACCCGCTCCCGATGTAAATATAAAGTATTTGAATCTAAAGGGTCTATTCTCGGGTGAAGAAAAACAACAATTCATTCAATTTAGATGAAACACACTAGTTAAAACATCACTAGGATTATTTTATATTCAAATTTCTGTCAATAGATCATTTCACCTATATCTTACACACTGGACCTTTTAAAAGTGGAAAGGGTGATGCTAGTTAAACAGAACTCGTGGTTGTTCCTGTTTCTAATCTCTGCCTGTTTGTCTCTCAGGGGAACAAAGGTGGTGTTTCCATCCGTTTGTCTTTCTATGGCCACATGCTCTGTTTTCTCAACTGTCATTTGGCTGCTCATATGAAATATGCCACTGAGAGAGTGGATGAGTTCGAGTACATCATGGACACGCAAACGTTTGCATGTAAAAAAACTCCAAGAATTGCTGACCACAAGTAAGCAGCTGCATAGAATAACCAATCTCCACTTTACCCATAAAAATGTTTCATTATGGCTAATATGAAGCTTCATCTCATCGTATCTTAAGTCTGGTCTTTTGGTTTGGCGATCTCAACTTCCGAATTCAGGACCACGGCATGCACTTTGTCCGCACCTGTATCAACAATCAAACCTACAACCTGCTGTGGAGCAAAGACCAGGTTTGACACTTAAAGAATCATCCCCATATTTACAGGAAACTTATTTCCAGCTCATGTGAAAGGCTCAGGTCTCAGTTGTACACCAGCTTTAATGGATGGTGTGTTTGATTTTGTGTTGTCCTGTGCAGTTAATCATGATGAAGAAGAAAGAACAGAAACTTCAGGAGTTTGAGGAAGGCCCTCTGGACTTTCAACCCACGTACAAGTTTGACTTGAACTCTGATACTTATGACAGCAGGCAAGTTACTCATAAATGTACTTTTTAAAATACCCCCCATCTTTAGTACCTGCTTCTTAAAATATTCTTTTGTATATATTTCATCTACACCTCTTTTCAACTTCACAGGCTCTACAAGACATGGTTTGGCTTTAAGTAAGAGCACAAAGTCCATTTTTATCCAAATCTCCATTCAGGTTAACCCTTTTTTTAATCCACCACTGCAGTATTTGCGTATACACAACTTTTAACATGCAAGGAGTATACTCGTTTCCTGCTGGAACCATAGACAGTATATAGAGATGGGCGAAATGACAGCTTCTAAAAGTGAAACCAAATCATCCGGATCGCCCTAGTGGCAGCCTGCAGTATAGGTCATGCTGAAAACTTTTTTAAGGTAGTTCTTATCACACTGAAGTATGTTCATGGGCTCATGTTTCCTCTTAAGATTTTAATCAGATTTTTGATGATGATCTCAAAATGACGTCAAAGGCGCAAGATGGAGGTTACTGTATGTGAGATATGTTAACTTCATTTTTATACATCCAGAGGAAGTGCAGAATCATTGTCCATCTTTATATACTGTACAGCCATTGGTTGTGACTTTTAAACATGTTTTTACAGGATTAACAAGGATGTTTTTTATCTGTAACACGCTGCAGATGAAACAAGCAAAAAACTAACAGCCTTTTCAGTCAAATATCAGGTTGTCCCTGATAAGAAAAGACTGGAAAGCTTGTTATATTACTGAATACTCTCTGAGCTCAAGCAGTATTCAGGAGCTCAGGAGATGATATTGTTGTTAAATGTACCCTGTATAGTTTATGACCACTAGTGGCTATTAAGTAGCAATATTATCTTTATGTCTAGTTCAGACTATTTCACTGATGACCGGTGGAAATGATAATACACAAAAATCAGAGATTAAGGAATGTTTGCATAACTTTACAGATTATCAAATAAAAGAAAATCTCAACAAATGAAGTGGAGAAGGCATACAGCATATTTATTAAGGGTTTAACTAAATGGGTTTTGTGAGAAACTAAAAATAAAGGAAACTTTTATTTCATAAAAAAACTCTACGGGGTGCCTTTAAATAGCAATCAGTGGTCTACATTAACCCACATTTAACGTACTGTTGTTAATGTAAAAGTGTTGAAACAGAAAAGCTGCTACATAACAGCTAACGTGCATGCTCAATAACAATATGTACTGTATAGTCTGTACCGTCTTTTTAAACAATGTCACATTGTCTATGTGACATTGTTTGATTTTGTCGCTATGTACATTAATTGTATCAAAGACCAAAGCATCATGCATACTAATGTCTGTATGACAGTGTGAAGTGTTCTTAGGTGATTTAAGATATTCAGTTCTGGTAAATACATTTTAGATATGTCATTCTGATGGTGTCTAATGAACCTTTAGAACGTGGAGAGTCCCAATTTAAAAACAAAAACTCAATTTTCTCACTTTCTCATTCATCATCCAGGGCCTGACAACAGTGGTGATTCTTGCTATAAATCTTTTAATGCATTTCCTGACTGAAGCCCTTTCCTCTCTGTTGCATTTGTCATGTGTTGCCCACCTGTCCAGTGGAAAGAAACGCAAACCTGCATGGACAGACAGGATCCTGTGGCGGCTCAGGCCCAAAGACCTAACCTCTGATAAACAAGATGACAACTCGGAGGTAGTGAAGAAGGTCAAGGAGCTGGAGGAGGATGAGGAGTACCCTCTGAGGATTAGGCAGGACTTGTACACCAGCAACATGGAGTTTAGCATCAGTGACCACAAGCCTGTCATTGGCATCTTCACACTGGAGGTGAGAAACTGTAACACTGACTGTGCTCTGCACAATGATACAGATACAATTAACAATCCTTAAATGTTTTTGCTCTATAAAATGTCTTAACATATCTATAAGTCACACTGTTGCAGTCCGCAATATGTTCTGTTACCATGAACCTATAAATTTTGGTTTATTTGAAATGAATCCCACAATCTCTTACAAAAACAAATTTGCGCTGGCAACAGCAAGTGGCCCCATTTTGATTTCAGGTTGTCCATCCATCAGTTGCATTTTTGTGAACACAAATCTCAAGAGCGCCTTGAGGGAATTTCTTCACATTTTTGAGACCTCACTTGGACTCAGGGATTAACTGATTAGATTTTGGTGGTCAAAGGTTAAGGTCACTGCGACCTCACAAAAACATTTTTGGTCTTGTGAACGTAACATTTCAGTAACACCTTGAGGAAATTTCCTCAAAATTTTAACGAAGTTCACTTGACCTGATTAGAATTTGGTGGTCAAAGGTGACCTCTCAATGTTTTGCCTTTTGAATGTAATGTCTGTGATTTATTAACAATATGAAAACTTTGTTATTGTGTTTTCCCAGTCTTGGAAGTTGATTTTAAAGGATAATTGCTCTATATTGCAACTGGGGTTTTAATTTCATACTATCTTTTGCCATTGTTTCTACTGTTTACGATGTTATACTCTATCTCTAACACAAACCTACAGTTTAGCTGCTGAATACACAGCAGAGCGGCTCTACGTACGTAGCCATCACCTGTGGCTTGGCATGCTCTTGATCAGACTGTCTAACTGCTCTTGCTTCTTTTCCTGACTAGTTATTAGTGTTGCCTTTCTGTTTCCAGATCCCCCACTTGAAATGTACATGCACTTGCTTTGCACAGATTCATTTGTGTACTTATTTACTATCAAAACTAAAACTGTATTGATTCAGAAGATTATTTCTCCTCTCATCCAGCTGAGGAAGATGAACGAGACTCCTCTCGTGCATCTGCAGGCGGAAGGCGAATGGAGCGCAGACATTGATGCCATGGTCCTTTACAGCCCTCTGCAGCCATTCCCCTCTAGTACATGGGACTGGATTGGACTTTATAAGGTCGGTTTAGCAACACCAGGTAACCAATGCCAGCTTAAATTTGATATTGCAGTAGGTGAGTCATAAATGTTTGTATGACATTCAGGTTGGATTCTCCAGTTTGACAGACTACATCACCTACACGTGGGTCAAAGACGATGAGGTGGCTTTCAATGAAGAAGTCATACAGGTAGTAGATTGTGCACCAATGAGTAAAAAGACGAGAAACCTCCCACAGTGTAATGAGTGTGTCTCTGTTTCTGTAGGTTTATGTTAGTAAAGAGGAAATCCCTGTGCAGGGAGGAGAGTGTGTGCTGTGCTACTACAGTAATACTCTGCGGGGCATCATTGGAATCAGTGAACCATTCAAGGTGAGTGAATGATGTATTAGAATTTGTTTAATCTGATTTAAACAAAGTACCTGGTCTTGTTCATAAAGCTCCAGGGTGATCTGCCTCTTTCTCTTTTAGGTCCACGAGTCCAAGGTAGCCAATGAGGAAGGCTTGCTACATGACCAGATTAACAGACTAGACCAAATTGTAGCAAGTTAAGGTGTTTGAGACTGATCTCCAGGAGTCATAGCTGTGATATAGTGTAGAGATGAAACAGTTTGGGCCTGGATTTCCTGAACAACGACCAAGTTTTTCATAACTGTGCTTTTTCACCTGTCAGTGAAAGAGCAGATTATGAAATGCCCCACTGGCCTCTCTAATGCTACTGGAGTGGCTACTTAACACCCCTGTGGTCAGTACACCTTTTTCTACAACTGGTTCCTATGGTCACATTCTCTCTATGTGTGTTAACCAGAGGCTGAGCTCTGACTAAAGGCAAAGCAGAAAACATTAATCCTTCGCCCACTGACTGAAAACCTGAGACTGGGCACATTACACTGGAAACTTAGACTTAATTTGGCTTTAGTCGGAGCAAAGAACTGCCAGCTTTATCTTGTGGGCTAAAATGTGGTACAACAGTGAATGTCAGGTGAAAGGAGTGGGTGCATTCAGGTTACTTAATGTAGTTTGACCTTTTGTATTTGGCCTGTTTATCAAAATGATCTGCACATGGAGTTTCAGCAGAGGCTGAGACCAGAGGTGATTGTATATAGAGATGGGCGACTTGTCTCTACTTCCTCCCCACAGTACAAAAATGTAACCAAAATATCTCAGACACAGAGGCTTCTATCTTGTCCTGGTGACGTTAACTAAAGCCAGAGTCTGTGCAGTAGTATGTAGCTGCACTATCAAGGTCATGCTGATACCTGCCCGACCAATTGTAAATCAATCTCAGCTGTCAATCATAACATTTCACCCTGTTTTATAGCATCAATAACTAATGAATTTATCAGAAAAGAAACACGTCAGTGGGATAAGAACTACCTAAAATTATAGAAATCATCTTAAGGAACATTTATTTGGTGTGTGTTTTGACTTTTTAGCTTGGTCCATTTCCCAGCTGCTAACATGGAGGGTGTGTGTGTTGGTAACCTGCAGCCAGCCACCAGGGGGCAATCATAAGGTTTTGGCTCCACTTTTAAAAACTGTCATGTCATCCATCTTTATATGTGAAGTCATTGGCTGCGATATAAAGCTCATTCAGCCTGTAAGAGTACTAAGAGTTCAGTTTAGACTCAGAGGCTTTGACTTTTACTTCCAGATATTTCATATCTTCCCCTGCTATCATCTCTAATTTCAATCTCAAAGTCACTCCTAATAACTCCTGGACTTGCCTGAGACTCATAACATTTCAAAATTTTCTTCAGTGTCAATTGTAAGTCAATGATATTTGTCTGAACACCAATGGGTACATCACAAACAGGAAGTGTTAATATTTACTTCAGCATATACATTTTGACGGTACTAATTTCCCAAAATGTAAACAAATCCACTTTCAAAATAACAGGTTCAAATTGTAGCCTACAGGTAACTCATTCACATCTCGCACTTGATTAAGTCTGTGGGGGGTGAACAGTGTTAGATTGAAAAGCCCTGAGCTAGATGTAATGAAAAAGTAGTAGGGTAAGTATGTTGTAGGATGTGTTACGGCCTGCTGCTTTGTGAGAACAGTTCAATGCATTAGTTCAAGGTTAAAGGCTGTGTTAATGATCAAAAGTTTGAAAACCTCCAAATGCTGTCAGAGCTGCCTTCATGAGGCTGAAGGAAAAGCTGGAAGTTTAAGTAAGTTGAGAACAAACCTACTACAATGAATAAAAGGAAAAGGGAAATGCAAAGTTAACAAAGCCCATTGGCCATTTGTGTTTACAATTGCTAACAAGGTTAATGCATTGTTCACTGCTGAAGCAACTGTTCACTGCTGAATTAGCAAACATAAAGAGATGGCTATCGATGAATCACTCTCGTAACTAGTATGTCTTAACTTAACTTAGGCTTAAGTTCCCATGTGTTCAGTTGAGTCTGTCCTAAAGCTTTGAATTAAATAGGATTTCCTGTTAAAGGGGAAATCAGAGCTTCGTATCTTTGGGAGAGAATTGTCAAAAAGAACTGGTGTATTTAAAATTAAGAGCGAGTCACTGTATAACCAGCAAATGTTACCTCAAACTGTTGAAGTTTGTAGAACCACTGAACATAAAGTTGTTCAGTCACAGATCTCATTACCACCAGGGAGCTGGTAGCTCTGTCAGCTGCCAGGATCCAGAGTCTTATAAATGAGGATTAAATGGGTCAAATATCAAGATCTTCTACAAAACATGTGAATCACAGAGAGAAATGTGTGTGACATTTTATGCTCTTTGTTGAATCTTGGCCTACTCTACTTCAATGTGAGAGGAAACTGAAATGGCACTTTTGTTTGGTGACCCCACACACTTCAGAGATTTGACTGACGTGGTTTTAGGTACTCGATAATGACTGAAAAAACCTTTTTAAGGAAGAAATGAAGTGAAATTCAAATTTATTGAAGTGAAGAATTCCTTTAAAAAACGGAAGATGATCTAATTTAATATGTTTCCTATCCTGAAGTGATTGCTGTGTTTTGAAAGCTGGACCTTTTTGTGGTTTTAAATGTTTTTCAATTGAAATATTTGTAGGTTAACAGAGTAGGTTACTTTGCTGTGTGAGTGGACTGTTCTAGGAAGATAAGAAAAGATGTATAAGTTTAGATTTTCTCCTCATGGTATTGTAAAATAAACGTGGTTGCTCCTGGAGAACTTGAAAACATAGATATATAAAATAAAACTTTGACTTTTTGAAGATTGCTTATGACTCATTTTCAGCTTGCTGCCTCGTTAACCTACCAGCATTTCTTCAGTTTTATAGTAATCCTCCCGTAGAAGTACTGTTTGTGGCATCACAGTCAGATGGACAACTTCATATGTTACACTGATGATTGTAATGAATAAGTACGGACAGCTTTACTCATTATTATTATTGGTGTGTTTTAAGAGAAAAATTAGGATTCAGCAAGTGCCTTTGAAATGATTGTCGCTTTACATTTACTGTACTTTACTATGCTGCTCAATTTTGATACAATGTGTATCATTAATATACATTAGATTATTTTATCATAACATGGCGTGGTTTTAGGAGAGCTTTTGGTTTTTAGTATTGCTGTTCTGAACTTTCCGCTCTCTTTTGCTGAATGTTACTGGCTTGCTGAAATGAATTATATTAGCTGTTTATTTTATTTTATTTTTTGAACTAAAGAGAAACATATTTTCTCAAGTAGTGAAGTAACGAAATATACTGTAACAGAACCAACAAATGTATGGTAAATATTAAAGTACTTATATATGATTACTTTGTGTGTATGTTTATATGTATGCATGTATGTATGTACATATTGCACCACCATGTTCCTACGGTGTAGTAATATGGTGGACTTCATGGAGGAGGACCTGCTCCTATAGAGCTCATTCTAAGGAAATGGAATAATAATACACTAATGAAGACCATATGAATAGAACATTTCATTTTTGCCAATAGATCCCCCTAAATCCGATATACTGGACCTTTAAATTAAATATGGGGATATTTTATTCATTAATGAACTCCTACATCAAACAGCAGATACAATTTGAATTCACCAATGAGATTTGTGATTGTGTATTTATAGATAGATGGAGAGAGATATATATTTTATGAGGGGAACAAACTAAAGAATAGGATTGAAGCCAGAATAATAATCAAATCAAATCAAAATGAATCAAGAAAACAAATTTCAAACCCAGTTTAGACCATACTACTACAAATATAATATCACAAAATTCAAACTTAATTTCATATAAATGCTGCATTGTGAAAGAAACCACAGTCATGTGCAGAGCTCTCCTGTTGCTGACTGTTCAGAAGTTGTGTATGACAATGGACTCCCTGTGCTGGGCGCAGGTGACCTCATCGACGTAGAGAGAGGTGGCCTTCATGTTGATGTGTTCCTGCAACTCGCGCTGGCAGCGAACCAGAGCACACTGCGCCTCCTCTGACTGGGCCACTGCCTCACGCAGTCTGAAGTTGGAGAGGTACAGAGACTTGGTTAGATCTCTTAACAAGACACCAGCGTATATGAGAAGGACAGCAAGAAAGTAGGAGCAAGTGTTTTTCAAAAAACTGCACAGACATCAAAAATATGGTATCAAGTAATCAATATTTCGTTGGTTTTATATTTCTACTCATAATGGTTGACTTGTTAAATTTTCCATTTTATTATAATAATGTATTCCTATTGTTATTATTACTAGATTTCTTTAAATTAGCAGCTATAACATCTGTGTATCCACACAGGCATCTTTTCACTTTTTTAATGAATCTTCTCTTCACATGAGACGTGAGTGTGCCAGGTCTTACTTGCTGATGTGGGCTTTGAGCTGCTGGACCTCAGTGAGGAGCTGCATCTGCGCTGGATCGTGACATCGCTCTCTGTCAGGCCTCTGGTGACGCAAATCCACCCGGGCCTGGGCCAGACTCAGGAACTCTTCCTTCTGTGTGATGGCCACCTGGAGATCCTCTCGGATCCTCTGAATGCTGGAAAACTCCGACAGAATCTAGAGAGGACGGACGTTTGACACCAGGTTCAACCAGTATTAACACTTACTGGTACATTTGCACAAAGGTTATATCAAGCTACTGCTACTTGGACACAAAACAGGACCAAAACCATTGAAAAAATTTAAAAAACAGTACAAATAAATTCTTGAGCAAATAAGATGAAGTAAAACAAACAACTGAATGTATTTGTAATGCAACTCCAATCTATTTAAAAGAAAACATTCATTTATTATGATCACATATTTCTATTTAAAAATAATATATTTTACCATTTTATCATACAATATTACTAAGAGACTATAACCACATTGGGTTTTTTGTTATTAGGTTGTAACAACACAGCATGATGATTTTTACATCCACTAGTGATGAACCATGAGCTGACTATTGACACTAAGATACTGTTTAAAGTCTTACTTTAGTCTGAATGACAAAATAAATGATTTGTGTAAAAAATCTAATTCATTAGCCACAAAACACACGCCGATGGGGTGTGACCAGTAGCTTATAGTGGCTAACGTTAGTACACTTAAATATGTGTAACTGTCATTATTGGGTCAGCTTTCTGATTTATTACATCTACCTACTTGTGTTATTGGTACATTACCTTTAAGCATTTATATTAAATATTTAGCTGCCACTTTTTGCAGAGAAACTCGACTTTTCTAGTATATGGACCATTTACATTAAAGTTGTGTTTTGACACCAGCGACCGTTTTAAATAGTTTAAGCCAACAAATAAACATTTTGTGAATGCAGTATCATGGCCTGTCACATAACAGTAACCTTATATATTGTGTAGTGATCATTTTATAATAATAAAAATGAAACTTCATGTCTCTTAAAGTATCAACTCCACTGTGATTCCTGTTAAATTCAATTTTTTACTAGGACAAAAATCTGTCACATTATTTTCCACCTGTCAATCCAGAAATGTCATTTTTTTTAAATAAAAGCAGGATATTGAAATGATAAATCAAACCAACTTTACAAAACTCTAATTATAATTATAACATATGCCTCCTTCTGCCTGAATTTGTTTCCTCTCACCTCACTCGCTCTCTCTGCCAAATATACACCACACCCCTCCTCTGCTCTTCCCTTTACCTTGCTCAGTTGACCCTCCATCTGGTTCTTGGCAGACTTGATTTGATTGACGTTCAGCTGAAAGGCTACTTTTGTAGCCTGGACCTGCTTCTGCATGTCAGCAGCCGTCTGCTCCAGGACAGACTCCGCGAAGGCCCGTAGTGAAAGCGAGTTGGTCTTCTGCCGCTCCGCTTTGGCTATGTTCATCTCTGAGGTGTTCTCCCACTGCTGAGGAGTCACTGCCGAGCTGAGAGACGGAGACATGTGAAAACAACACCTTTGAAGACCTGGAACATACAGTACATTTCATTTGGTGCATTTGCAGAGTGTGGAAATGTTGAGGAGAAAATGAGAGACCAGACAATGATTTCAAATCCTCCAAATATTTTCAACTTCACAGGGTAAAGATCGTCGTAGCTCACCTCGGCAAAATACTGTTGGTTTTTTTGGACTCCAGCTGGTTTTTGATGGAATTGATGGTCATGAGGGTGCAGGTGTGGTCGATGCACTGAGCCTGATACTTTTCCTTCAGATCTTCCTCTAAATGGTACTTGGCAGATTGGTTCAGTCTGGAACACAAAACAATATGTTCTGTCTTGATTTTACTGTCAACTCTAGCCAGTGATTTGATGTTCTTGCTGGTTTTCAAGACAATAAACATTCAAAAATCTAAAAGGTTTGCATACATTTGAGTCCACACAGTCACACCTCGTCCATCTCTCTTACCGAATCTGCTCAGTGATCTGCTCCACTACACGCTGCAGGAGGGTAGCCGCCCCCTCTGCAGCATCCCCCTCCTTCTGCAGCTCTCTGTTCACCTCATCCTGCCGGGTCTCAGTGGTAGGACGGTTAATCCTGCAGGAAACAGAATACATTAATAAGGCTTTTATCACTTGCATATCCATCCTGCAGCTGCACCGGAAAAAATTGCACAAATCTTCTCAATCTTCAGATTCAAACTTTATTTGCTGATGTTGTTGCCCTGATTCTGCTGTTGGACAAAATGCTTTTAACTTCATTTGTCTCATGTCTGCATCCTCTGTTAGCATCCAGCCATAGATCATGAAGGCTGTAGAACTTATCCATACATCCATTCTCTTTGCCGTTTTTCCTTTGAGGGTCCAGGGGGACGTGCTGGAACCAATCCCAGCTGACATTTGTGGGGAGGTAACTAATTCCATCACAGGGCCAACATTCAGAGACAAACAGCCATTCACTCCAGTTAATCTAACCCCAATCTGCATAAATGTCCGAACCTGTGAGGATGGAATTTGAACTTTCCTTGGCCAATAATGTCTCACTGTACAAACGCTCAAATTGCACATATCTAACTTTCATATTTTACATCTCTATTTCTAGTATTAATAACCTTCAAATAGTGATCCCCATTTTTATATTTTTGCCAATGCACAAACGTACAACAGATTGACCATTTACAACAAAAGTAGATTCCATGTGTAACCGTACTTGTCAATAAAACCCCAATTCTGATTCTTACTCAAGTATCTGGACTGTGGGAGGAAGCCAATGTACACAGACAAAACCAAGGCAGACACGGCAAGAACATGCAAACTCCACACAGAGAGGGCCCAGCCAAACTGGGATTAAAACCAACAACTGATTCATTATTAATGAACTAATAACCTTCACATTGTGAGACGACAGTGTTAACCATTTCATCACCGTGCTTCCCCTGTACACCTAATGTAAAATCTAAGATAATATGACCTGATGGCATAAAACACACAGGCGCAACTCATGATGACAGTAATGATGGCTCTGTTCCATTCAGGTGCACAAGTGTAGCACATTATTAGTTACACAGTGTCTGACAAGTTTAAATATCTGCAATAAAAAGGCCTATTGAACAGAATGGGATGATAGATGTGACATAAAGGCTTTACATTGATCGAGGAAGGTCCGGTGCAGGAATTTCCCTATAAAGTGTTATCATTTATGCATAAGTTTAGTGTCGAAACTTTAGACTGAGTTCCTGAAAACTAAAGATGCTTTCCAAATCAGTAAGACAAAAGATATACAGTATATGCGGCAAGGGACATTTAGGAAGTATCCAAACACTACATTAGATCTCTGTATCTGAAATAATTTTTCGTTATGATAAGTATCATGATACAGGAGTTATGTCTCGTTGTGTTACGATATATTGTGATACTGAGAGCAAGGCAATTCTGTAATTGTAATCTGAGGAAAACTGGTTCTCTGATAGACTTCTCGCCCAATGTGTGGTTGGGATCTTTTACATCACTTCACTGTAATTAATTGTTCCTCTTTAGTCCATCATCTTCCAGCCTCACCTCTCCTCCAGACAGAGAGTAGTGACCCTCAGAGGCTCCTTGCAGGCCTCCAGCGCCTTCACCACTCTGCTCTGGAACGCTGTGAGGGTATCAATCTCCTCAATGATCTCCTCCAACTTCAGCTCCAACTCCCTCTTCAGGAACTGGATGTCTTTGACCCTCTGATCTGAGAAGCAGATGAATAAAGCGCTGCAATAAAGCCTGAACATCAACCCTCCTCACTAATCACAGACATTGTCGCCTACTCACCAAGTTGTATGTTGTCATTATGATGCATGCGTTTAGATGCTTTATGAGTCTCTTGGATCAGCCTCATACATTCTCCACTGAAGAGCTCTGACTGCTTCCTCGTGACCTCAATACTCTTGAGATCGGGAGGAGCTGTTTGCTGAGGAGTGCTTTGGTCCATGTTGCTGTAGTTTTAACTCCTGCATTCACCACAACATAATATGAATTTTCGTCAAATTTGTACAATAAATGTAATTCTGTTAAAGCAGGTCATAAGTTAACACACTTTCAAACTTCAAACAACGTATAATGGACATTTTTTTTGTAATAATGATGATAATAATAACAAATACAGCCAAATTCCCAAAATGTCTATTTAAGTGAAAGATGTTTATCATTCAAGAGTCATAGGAAACTACTGCTTAAGTAATTTTCTTTAAAGTGGACGAATATCAGCCAAGAAACTGTTTTTCCTTAATCATATGAAATGTTTGATTTAAAAAACAACGGGCCTTATGAGTTCTTTCAATAAACATCTGTGATACATCACTTACTGTCGCTAGCTTCCTATCGTTAACAAACACACACGATACAGTGAGCACTAACTTTACTTAACCCTTTGATACACAAGCTATGCAAACTCCTTTAATGTACAACATAGGTCAAAAATTACCCATATTCATTTCCTGTGTTATTTCATGCATGGCTGGGTGTTTCTTTGTTATATTCCTTTATACCTTATTCTTCTATGTCATCAAATGAGCCTTCTCCTGTGGGTTAGCTAGCCAGAAAAGAAGCTAGCTAGCTAACAGCTAGTTAGTATTGTTCATATTTCTCTTTCTCACTAGTAATGGATTGTAAAATAAGACTAACATGCATCAGATGTACAAAAGCAGCTGTGTGAAATGACAGGTGTTCCGTAGTGAATACATACTGTATGGGTCGTTTTTAGTAAAAGTGATGTAAAAACATGTCTGTTTATAAAGTAAGAAAGGAAAAAGGAAAATAATGATTTGTGGTAATCAAAAACAAATATTGAATGAATGCTTAGAATATTAAATGATAAAATACATTTATTCACTGCAAAGATATAGAAAATAAAAACTGAGCCGCGTCACTTTTGACCCATGTTGTGTATCAAAGGGTTAAGCTAGCTAGTTGGTCAGAAACGTGTGTTTTCTGGCTATTAGCTACTAGCATTACAGAAACAAACATGTATCTTCATCGACCAAACACCTACCTTGTTCCGTGAGGCTTAAAAAAACTTACAAAATCAAACCGTTTTATCCTCCTCTGCTCTGAGTTCCCGTAGTAGAACAACACAGATGGTTACTATGGCAACAACGTGTCACGGACGGACACGGGTCATTTTACCGGAGCTGACGTCATCTACACACACACACACACACACAATATATATATACACATGTAGGCTTCGTACATATACATATATGACGCATATGTATATGTACATGTACATGTATATGTACTCAGCCAAGAAACTGTTTTTCCTTAATGATATGAAATGTGTAGGGGGATAATATATTATATATTATATATATTATTATATATATATAATAATATAATAATATAATATAATATAATATAGGTGTAGGGGGAGCTAGAGGGGAATGATATGCAAGTATTGAGGACACCCAGGAAGGTGCAGTCAGATGCATTCACTGCAAGTTAGGCTACAGTGGCTTTACAGAAGTGCAAGGTTAGCTCAATATTCATTGATAAGAGGCGAGAGGAAGGGTGGAGACCGTCTCTTTTAAAGAGCTGGGGCCTGTTTGAAAGGTGGCAAAATTGTAAACAAATGGGACATCTCTGTTCCTCAAAAACCATTCAGCCAGATGTGGAGTTGGCGTAAATTACTGAATTTCACATCATCAAAATGTGGCAGGGGGACCAGAGATGATTACATCCTGCCCAGTGTCCAACAGGCTGTCTGTCAGGAGCATGGAATCCTGTTTGAGAACCTCTGACTGTTGGTATTTGATGTTGTTAATGCTAACATGACCAATGACTGCATTGGCTAATTTATATTGCTCAGACAGTACCAGAGCAGTTGATGTCCGATGGCCAAAATCCTTAATCCCAGTAAAAGATATAATTTGAAGCAACCACAGTATAAAACGAGTTACACGCATGCACAGTGGAGCATGAAATGATTTGTTTGTAAATGATTTTAATTTTTGTCATAATGATAATAATAATTACAAAAACAACCAACTACAAACATGTTTATTCAAAGGGATCGCTCGTAAATATCAGTCTATTAAATATGTTCTTTTTATCACGATTCATAATTTTTTTCCCGTGACATCAACGAAAATGTTGAAAGAATCTCACAATGATAAAGGAAGTAAAAACGTTCCTGGATCCCAGAGCCCCAAAATTCTTCCTCATCCCATAACCCATCCCTCCACCAAGTTTCATGTAGTTTTTGTGTAATCCTACAAATTAACAGATAGACAAACAAATGCCGACAAAAATATAACCTTCTTGGCAGAGGTTTACAATGTAACCTCAAATCATTAAACATTATGCCAATAACTTCAGCTAGAGAAGCTTAATCAGATGCCTCTTATTCTAAATGACATGAATACTACTAAGAGGTGGACCTCAAACACAATAACTCAACTTGAGCTTCTTTTAAAATGTCTCAATATGAAGTTTCTAACTTAACACATTTTAGTCAGTGGTTTGGACAGAGGCGGTCAGCTTTACAGATCAGCAGCTGTATTTGCATTTAACAGAAAATACTCTCCACAGTGTGAAGTTCAGAGTATTCCATTCTGAACGGTCTCTCTATGCAGTCACTAACTAAAACTAAAGATCAGCTAAAATTGAAAACTAAATGTAATTCTTTATTGATAGATTTAAACAGAAATACATCTAATGTAGTCCATTAATACATTTACATTTCAACAATCCAAACACTCATCTTTTGCTACTGACATATTGATCAAAGATGTCGGAGGCAACACATCCGTTTCTTCTTCTCTCTTTATTTCAGCTGAATGTAGATTTGGCACTTTGCCTGAAAACACAGAGAGGAGGGAACACCTCTTATTATTTGAACTTCATAGAAATGTTTACACAAATCTTGTGTGATGCAGGAATGTTACCTGATGCCTGCGCAGTGTGAAGAGAGGCAGGGCCAGATGACAGTGGGGACAGATGCTGATCTGGTCTTGATCTCCTTCACCCAAGGGACCACTGTGGTGTGTGTTTGACAGGGAGGCTGCCTTATAGATGCTGCTTAGCTGAGGAGTGGTCACCTGCCCAGGGAGCTCCTCTTCCTCCTCTTTATCCTCCTCATGCTCCCTCTCTTCCTTTTCATGCTCCTTCTTTTCCTTTCCAGAGTAGTCCCACCCGGACGCTGAGAAACACTCCAGCTGGTTTGTGGAAATACAGACAAGGGTATTATTTTAACGGCATTACCTGTGGTAACCCATCCAGAAAATGCTCAACAGTGGATTTTTGGACTGAAAGGGATATTTCACAGAAAAATGAAAATTCCCTCATTATCTACTCACCACTATGCCGATGGAGGGGTGGGTGAAGTGTTTGAGTCCACAAAACACTTCTGGAGTGTCAGGGGTAAACGGTGTTGCAGCCAAATCCAATACAATTAAAGTCAAAGGTGACCTAGACTTCAGACGTAATAAAACAACAGAAAAACCATAACATGCCCCCGACATTCATATTCGACTCGAAACGAGGTAATTTACACCGTGTACTAAGCCCAAAAGTCCACTGGAAGTGGCTAAGCTAGCGGACATATCCACACGATGTGTCCGAGGATCAGTGAACGAACCTCGTAGGAAGAGATCACAGTTCTCTCGTTTCGAGTCGAATATGAATGTCGGGGATTGCAGACACTTGGATGACACCATAGGAGCAGTATGGAGACATGTTATGTTTTTTCTGTTGTTTTATTACGTCTGAAGTCTAGGTCACCATTTACTTCAATTGTATTGGATTTGGCTGCAACACCGTTTACCCCTGACACTCCAGAATTGTTTTGTGGACTCAAACACTTCACCCACCCCTCCATCGTAGATAATGAGGGAATTTTCATTTTTGGTGAACTATCCCTTTAAAGCAAGACTATGTCTCTTTCAGAGGATTAAAAAACAACTTTCTGTTTACTGTTTACTTAATTCTGCACAGCCAAGGCTTTACTGCCACAGCATTACCAGGCGTCATATGACCAGTAACACGTGGTTGCCATGGGTTGCTAAAGTAAATATTGCTGCATGAAGCACATTAGGAAATTGGTTTGCTTGACTTTTTTTTTTAATTTCTTGAATTTATATATCTTAGCATTTTAGCTAAATGCTATCATTATGTAAAGCAACAGCCGCTTCACCATTTGTTAGATGTTGACAACAAATTGACCCAAAAATTTCTATAATAACACAGTTTTAGAAAGTATTCAGAAATAAGATTTTTCACAAAGTATAACCAACATCAATTAAAATTTTAGTCAAATTTGCAGGTCATCATATAACACAATTTCAAACGTCACACAACCTCATTTTTTGCATTCATTTGTCAGATCTGTATGACATAATTCCCACTCATTCTTACAGGATTTCATCATTTTCAAGATTTTTTAATATTCCACAGAACCTATGTTAAGCTTGAAGAACTGTGCCCATAATTTATAAGAGAAATGCTAAGAAGAAAAGAGCTTGTACCTCATGTTTCTCTATGTCCTCAGCAGAAACAAATCCCATGCATCCGCTGCAGGTAATTGTTACTTTTGCAGTGGTGAGAAAATGAGCAAGAGTTAATTACAGGAGATGGTGGCTGTTTGAAATGTGTAAACCATATTGTGGCTGTAAATCTGTGCCGAACCCTGCATCCCCTTACTCTCATTTGTTGGAATGCTGGCAGTTTGAGGAGGACTTGCATCATTGCCAGCAGCCGGGCAGGTCGAGGCGTGCTCCGGCTGGTCCCTCAGTCTGACGTAGCGGCTGCAGTCCCTGCAGAGCTCGGTGCGACTCCCACACACCAGACAATGTTCTTCCAGCTGCTTCCACGGCAGCTCCAGATCACAGAACTGACAGGCCTGCAGGCGCTCGACACACTCATCAGACTGGGAGACAGGGAAGAGCAGAGTCAGGCGAATAAATAGACATTTGGCAAATACTGTATCGAACACTTACGACAAAAGTGTTGCTCTTTTACAGGCTTCTCTACTATGGAAGAAAATCAGGGGGCGACACTGAGCATCTATAGTTCAGGGATTTGTAGCAAAGTGGAAATAACAACATCTTGAAAAGATCTAAAAACATCCAGATACATCCTGTATTTAATCACTAGTGTGTCCTAAACTAAAAAAAAAACATGCATCCTACTTTTTCCCATAATGCAACACAATCCATCTTTCTTCACACTCTCTCTGCCTGGTAAACATAGACATCTTTGTAATGTTGACTTTCTGCTAAAAATACATTTCTGTTACATTATTGGAGGGGGGCTGATGACAAACAGGGACAGGACAAATAATTATGTGCAACAGTATACTACTCCCTATGTCCAGCCTGCAGTGACAACGGACTCACCTCGTGATCCTTGAGGCGACAACGCTCCATCTTTTGGTGACACTTGGAGCATCTTGTCTGCAAACAAACAGAGCTGTAAACCTACAGTGTAGTGTACCCTTGTCTGCGTCTGTGTGTGAGTGTGTGTGTGTGTACCGGAGTGTGCTCTTCCTCTCTGTGTTGGCTCAGTTGCTCTTTAGGAACTGCCTCATCACAGTCAGGACAGAGACATAGGAAGCGACTGCAGTGCGTCTCGTGCAGAGCGAAGTTGGCCTCTGCAACCTCTTTGTGGCTTGAAGAAAGTAGGAGAATGTCAATGGGGAAATTGTATTTAAACAAAACATATAGCACTGAATGTAGTGTTTACCTAAAACAATGTAAGGAATAAGGTTTTTCTTTCCCCAGTGGAAAGAGGATAATAAGTTTACTCTTAAACCTACTTCTACAGGATTCATTCAAAAAAGGGATTAATAAATCACAGTTGCTGAGCGTCACAAAACACAACATAATTCAGGGGATAGTAATTTTGTTTCTCAGCATTATTTTTTTCCATCAGTGTTTTAGGACCTGTATGAAAAACTGAAATAATGTGTCACATTGTATGGCTCCAATAAGATGTTTTATTCGATTTATATATTTATATGTCCACTGTGGTCAAAACTAAGCTGCTTGAAAAGTTCAAGTTAGATAAAAAGGTAATCTGAAAGTGAAAGGACACTGAGCATGATCCTTGATGCTTTCTTATGGAAACACGTATGGTAAACTCCAGTAAAACACTTTGTATTTCTTTCTAATCAGATCTTCACATGCACACTGTTGGGATTTACACTTCTCCCCTCAATTTCTTACACACATCGATTTAACATGATGGTACCAGCAGGAGTTTGTGAGCACTCATAAACAGAACTGTGACCCCAACCACTGCTAAAGCGTCCATTTTGGTTTACGTCCTATAGTCTGTATATTCACCTGCCAGTGATCGAAACAACCACAAACACAGAGATTTCTAAATGCAGTTTGGTGTGAATTCTGAAGTGAACTCTCACCACAGGCCGCAGGTGCGTGTTCCATTCGTGTTGTCCATGGAGGCGCGTGTTTTTTTCCTCCTGTTATCCACCGACACAAACACTTAAAGATCCACAGCAGGAGTTGGAGTTTTGTTCTGCGTGTTTTAGTTCAACCAAAACAGAAAGTGAAATCATCTGTTCCACAAGCTGCTGTTGTTTCTCGCATCTACCACAGGGGGTCGCTAAACGTCCTTACTACGGTTTCAATTGTGCAGTTTACTGTGAGTTTACCTGTGAATCTATGGCAGAACTGCAAACAGCTCAGATTATCAGATTTGGAGAAGTTACACAAAGGACACTTGTGTACAAAGATGGAAAAACGGATGGCTTGGAGCTATGGATTTGGGTTATAAATAAAGATAGCTTTCTGTAAATATATTGCAGAGCGTATGAAAAGAAAAGCAAAGTGGATTTGTGAAGCTTTGAGCTGGACCAAAAAGAGAGGACGAGTGAGACAATCCATAGCAAATACTACAAACTAATATACAGGGATTTTAGAGATTAATTTCAACAATTTAATATTAACTGGATTAAAATATCTTGAAAACATTTACATCAAACTCTTTTACACTCAGTGGTTTCTAAATAAATAAATAAAACAACTTTATTTATAACAGAAGACAGGCTGTACAGTAGGCCTACTTGTTCTTTTATATATTTGAAATAATTACATTTTTTAATTTTTAATTTATTTCATTTAATTTTTCATTTTTGTTATAATTTTCAAATTCTTTATTTTATTTTATCTTTTAATACAACTTCTTTTAATTGTTGTTATTTTTTAACCCAACCCTATTATTTATGTTTTACTATTTTATCTACATGTTTTTTTGGGAGCTCACAATCAGTTCAGCACAAACGGGAATAAAGCGTTGGAATAATAGAATAAGTTGAATTATATGTGGAGTAAAGTGGAGGAAATTATTTTCCTTTGCATTGTGCAATTGGGAGATCACTTTGATATCCATATTTAGTTGTGATGATGATATTTATATTTAATTGTCATGATATTGTGGACAGAGCACATGACAGAGTAGAATGCTCCTGCAGAGCCGGGGGCAGCAATTTCAGGACTGAAGTTCTAGGGTCTTCTGTTTTTCATGTCAGCGCCACCTTGGGAATTGGATGACAACGGACCTGCATGATGGACGACAGTATAAGTGTGAGTACTGAATCTGAATCACTTGTTATTTGTTTAATGTTAAAAGACAATTCCTCTGTCTTGAATAAATATCAAAGTTAAGGTAAGCTAGTTCAAGTATGAGTAGGCAGTGTTGTGCATGAACGAGTTCAAAAGAACGCGTTCATTGAACACGTTCATTTTTATGAGAACGATGAACTGAACGCAACTTAATGACAAATAATGAATTTGAACGGTGAACACGTTCATATTATCTGAGGTCTAGCTGAAACGTGACGGAATGTTTTCCTTCTCCTGAGGAGAGACGCTGTCTAAATCGAATGCTTGCACCATGTCGTTGCTCAGTGCCCGTACAATTTCCGCGATGTAGCCTAACCTAAACCAACTAACTCGACTTCGCACTACGTTACCCATGATTCTACGGAAGCGTATTGCATTCACTTGAAAAAAAAAAAAGTTCTGTTTTTCTGAGATAACTAACTCGGAAATTCCGAGATAAGTTCTGTTTTTCTGAAAAAAAAAGCGACCCCCCGAAGAGGCACACGCTCTTACGGTGTTGTTTAGGGAAGTTTCAAATAAACCTGAAAACATCAGTTGAAAGTCTCGACCATCTTTCGGGGATATGCTGCAGATAGATAAAGGATAGTTTTCATTTATGTCCATAATTCAAATATTTCGTTTGTTAGTGTAAGCTATTTTATTTAGTGGCTTTATTATGGAAGATTGATGTGTAGTTCCTGTTATAAGCAGGGTGTTGGTTGGGACTCTTGTTTTGAAAGGGGTTCTAACGGAGGAGGGTTCTGTCGATAGAGAAGTTTTGAAGTGTGAAGGAAAGTAACCGGGTGTGATGTCCCGATTCAATAACCATCTCTCGTGTCCTTCTTCGGCTGAGGCCTGTGACAGTATAAGAGAACAACACGCTCGGCTACATTAGTCTTTTGTGGTTCACTGTTATTTATACAGAAGGAGAGTCTGACAGTTTGAAGCGACGCTATACGTCATGGCGCTAATACAAGAAATCGTGCCAAACAAAAGACTGTCTAAGAGCAGCAGCTACATGCAGCCCGCTGAACAAGGGCTCTGTGCGAAACGTCCATGCAAAATGTAACTTCATCAAAATACTAGATTACAATTATCTATTGCGTATTGCATACGCTTCCGTATATTAGCGCCATGACGTATAGCGTCTATACAGGAACTTCACTTTCAAAATAAAAGCATGTAAAAAAAGCTCTGTTTTTCTAATTAATTAGAAAAACAGAACTTATCTCGGAATTTCCGAGATAATTATCTCAGAAAAACAGAACTTTTTTTTTTTTCAAGTGAATGCAATAAGCTTCCGTATGATTCATCGCACACACATGTAGTCCAAACAAGCAACGTATTCCAAGACAACAGCTCTCGGTCTCATATAAAAATGGCAAGTGAAAGCAGAGACGCAGACTCAGCGACTACATCCGATGCACCTTATTATTATTTGCGGGATTTTTACACACTGTCTGATAAAGATTCCAACAGTAAAAATCTCACCTTTCTGTGCAAATTGTGTCGTCCTGCGCTGAAAAAGCAAGTCCGGACGTCAGCCTCATCCGCATCTAATTTAAAACGGCATGTGGAGCTGAAGCATCCAGCTAGCCTAAAAAGTTATCTCCAAGTAATTGAAAGTCAAAAAAAGACCAAGACCCCCTGCCAACAGCCCCAAATGACCCAAACCACATTGTCTGAAGCCTTCAAGGGTATGATTTCCCAGCAACAGGTAGACAAACTCATAATTGACTACATTGTTGGAGATTTACAGCCTCTGAGTAAAGTGGAAAAGCCCTCCTTCATCAGACTAGTGAATGGTTTGCAACCAGGCAGACTTGTGCCTTCAAGAAGGCAGGTTCAGGGACTGATAAATAAAGAATTCAGTGAGGTTATCAGTAACCTTAAAGCTGAACTTGCTGATATTGACCATGTTTGCACAACAGCAGATTGTTGGTCAGCTGTCAACAAAGGATTTATGGGCATTACCATTCATTGGCTGGACAAAAATGATATATCACAGAGAAGGTCAGCAGTCCTTGCATGCCGCCGTGTCAGAGGAGCACACACATATGATGTGCTGGCAAAAGTGTTGGCAGATGTGTATAAGGAGTTTAAAATTCAAAACAAAATTGTGTGCACTGTGACGGACAACGCTTCAAATTTTATTAAAGCATTCAACTGTTTTGGAGAGAGTGTTGCCATTACTGATGCAGCTGATGAAGCAACTGAAGATGATGCATCAGAAGAATCTGGCCCTGCTCGTGAGAGCTCAGATGAGGATGATGGGATTGAGCCTGCACCTCTCTCAGATTTAGAGGATCCTTGCCTTCCACCTCACAGAAGGTGCATGGCTCACACCTTAAATCTGGTTGCCAAAGACACAGAAAAGGTATCTGATAGACAGTACAAAACGCGAGCGAGGCCCGTCTTTTCAAAGGCATCTGCTCTATGGAACAGAGTGAAAAGAAGTCCAAAAGCCTCCGATTTTGTTGAGGAAAAGCTTGGGATTGGGTTTGTAACACCAAATGATACACGTTGGAACCATAGACTGTATATAGGATGAAGACGTAAAGAGAGTTTGTTGTGAGGATAGCCGACACCGGTGTCGATGGGGTGTCAACAAAACCATGTGATCTCTGCAGCGGAGTTATTACGTGATGTACAGCCTCTGTATATTTTGATGCAGAATAATAAGCAGAAAAACTAAGTAAACATACCATAGTTAAGTAGATACATGATCTGTCAGTGTCTTTCAAAATAATATAATTAAATCTAATAAAAGGATAGTGCTGCGGAGAATGTGTGTTTTCCAGCTAAAATACAAAGGAATAAAATATAAATAGATATTTAGTTTTTTTTACATATAAATGTTTGGTTTTCATCATTTTGATTGTGGACCAAACATCAGCCACAGCGCTGGTTGTCTGTTTATTCAAAGTTTATTAAAAAAGAAATCACAACAGTCACAAAAACTGCTCTTCAATCGGCCTTTGAATAAACATGTGTGTAGCTGATAAGAAGAACAGTTCTTGAGATATACAAGTCACATACTGACAGAGCTTTCTGGAATCACTAGACAGAGGAAAGGTCACTGTTATTGATAGATCGTTCTTTTTCATTTTCTAACACATACAGGTAGATGGAGGGTGAGGAGGGGAGGGGGTTAAGGTGTAAAGTAGTGGGGGGAGCTGGGATGAGGGGATGATTGACAGGGCAGAGGGAGAGAAAGGATGGGAGAGGAGATTAGGAGGGTTTGAAGTTGAAGAGAAAACAGGGGAACCTCCTCCTCGTCGTCCCCTCATTCTCCTCCTTCTCTCTCTTCTTCCTTTCTTTCTTTTTCATCTTCTCCTCCTTCTTCCTTTCTTTCTTCTCCATCTTCTCCTCCTTCTCGCTCTTCTTCCTTTCTTTCTTCTCCTCTTTCTCCTTCTTGACCCTCTCCTTGTAGCTGTCAGTCTTCAAGACCTGTTCCTGAAAACACAGAGACAACATAAGTTTCACTCTTTTCTTTTTCAAAGTCTGAATCGGAAACAAATCAACAATCCAATATTATTCAATCAGAATGAGTTGGTGTAACGTACCTGAAGCACAATGTTCTGCTGGATCAGGAGTTTTATGGCGTCCTCCAGCTTAATTTCCTTTTCTAGGGACTCCTCGTGCTCGGTGACCCACCTTTCATCTAAGTCTCTCATTTTTTTTTGCAGCTCCTCTATTTCCTCGGACCTGGCCTCACTTTTGAGGATGTAGTGCTGCAGCTTGTCCTGCTGGAGCTTCAGGTCTGCATTCAGGGAGACGACCTCTTCCTCTTTTACTTTAAAGCTCATGTTCATGTTTCTGAGCTCCTTCTCCAGCTCCTTCTTTTTGGCTTTTTCAGACTCCACGAGCTGAATCAAGCTGGTCAGGTCGTCTTTGGACTTCAACAGATGTGAGGCAGAATACATCAACTTCTCGACCATCTTCTTCCTCTCTTCTCCCCAGGAAATATTTTTCATGGTGATCTGTTTTCTGAGAGCAGCGTTTTCAGCCCTCAGCTTCTCCAGCCGTTGGTTTTCAGCCTCCAGGTCTTTCACCCGGGCATTTTCAGCCTTCAGCAAGGCATTTTCAGCCTCCAGTCGGCCGTTTAGTACCTCCAGCTCCTTCAGCCAGGCGTTTTCAGCCTCCAGCTCCTCCAGACGGGCGCTTTCAGCCTCCAGCTCCTTCAGACGGGCGTTTTCAGCCGCCAGCTCCTGGTTCTCCCTCTGCGAGTCCTGGAGGGCTCGGCGGAGCCTTTTCTTCATGCTGCACTTGTGTTGCTCATCTCCTGAGCTTTTGATCCTCTCCATGTTGATTAACAGGTGCTGCAGTGTAGCAAGAAGGTTTCTGTAGAGTACTTTCTTCTGTAGCTGTGTACAAAAGTTTTTGTAGAGTATTCTCTTGTCTTGTGATGGTCGAAAGTCACTGGAGAGAAGTTTCTCGTGTGTCTGATGTTGGCTCACGGTTGTCGTGTCTGGTTCCACTGACAAATGTTTCTCTTAAATAGGTGAGCTAATTTGCTATGATCTGTTTCATTCTACAACACTAGTATGACTTTGAAGTTGATCAACGGAGGATTCCTATCAAAGGAGGATTCCTTTGATCAACTTCAAAGTCATACTTTAATCACAGATGAAGACCATGGAACTCTATGTTCCTCTCCATGCAGCGACTGTCTAAAATAGCAACTATGATTCCCCAGGCCAGTCTGTCTACGGATCCTGAATATGACAGACTCCTCCTGCACACTGTCTGATGAGTTTGGCCTACGTCGATTTACTCCAGAAGAAATCGACTTCATACACAAGTTTGTGAATGTGATGAGCCCCCTAGCCTCTGCCCTGAACATCCTTCAGGGGGAGAAAAACACATTCCTTGGGTTCCTGGCTCCCACTATTGTCCAGCTGAAGAATGATTTGAATGGCCTATTGGATGAGAGTTTCGAGCCTACGGCTACGCAAGGTTTAATTGCATGTCGTCCCCTCATCCAGAACATGATACAGTCACTCTCTACAAGAGTGGAAGGCATGCTCGAAAAGAGAGAAAACATACTGGCAGCTATACTACTGCCAGCATTCAAGATGGACTGGGTGGAGGATGAGATTAAGCGCTTGCAATATCGCATGATGTTGAAGCAAGAATTTCAATCTGTTGACATAGCTAATGACTCTAATCAAGCCCAGTCATCTGGTGGCTCTGAGAGCAAAAGGTCATCCTTTTTCAAATTTAACCGCCCATCAAGTGTCAAAAAGTCTGAGGTGGACATCTACCTGGATGCACATACCAATGATGACCTCATGGAGTACATAGTCTTACCAAAACTGACAAAGCTGTTTGTCAAATACAACACAGCACTCCCTTCGAGCGCTCCAGTAGAGAGGCTATTCAGCATTGGTGGCCAGATCTTTAGGCCCAGGAGAAAGACGTTGGGAGATGCCAACTTTGAAAAGCAATTGCTTTTAAATGCTAACAAAAAGCAGTAGTCTAGTCTGTGGACTAAGCAAGCTTGTGTGATTCTTTGATAAGAACATTGTTTACATGTTTGTTTACTCAGAGTTTTGAGTGTCAGTCCCATAACAGAGGGGCACCTGAGTTCTACAGGGGTGCAGTTTACAGTATAAAGAGTTACAAAGTGTTTTTGATGTTCAAATGCATGTCATCAGTACTTGTTAAGCTGTCCAAGTAATATTTCAGGACTTTGTCTGAAAAGTTAACAACCTACCTATCTTGAGCTGTTTGATAAAAATGGCCATCTTGATTTTCATGTTTCATTTCATTTCATTTTCATTTCATGTTTTTTTACAATATTACATAGCCTACATTATTTAACTGAAGCCATTTTGTAAAGGTAGGTGCAACAGTCAAATAAAACAAACCCCCCCAAAAACTTTTTGTCCTCTGTCCACACATTTATTTTATAAATTTAAATGATAGAATTTAAGGTCTAGTCTAATAATTGGTTTCATAGCAAGGCATAGCACTATGATTTGTTGTGCCTTTTGTTTGCAGGGTATGAATAAATAAACAGGCAAAATTAGCAATAATTAAAAAAAATAAAAAAACACATTTATTTTAGGAATTGATACATATGAAGTACAGTTTAAGGCAAGGGGTAGTGATGGATAAAGTTCTTTAAAAAACAAGTTAAGTCTTTCATTCTCACTTTCCACCTTAAAACTATGAAATGAACTGAACTATGAACTAGTTCAGAATTTAAATGGTGAACTATGAACGTGAACTATTCATGTTTACTTGTATGAACTGAACTTTGAAATAGTTCATGAGAGTTGTGAACTTGCACAACACTGTGAGTAGGTATCTTTGATAGTAAAGGCATTATAAACAGTTTATCTGTTGGCTTGCTGCAAAACGTTTTGCCAATTTGTGCACATGTTTAATGAAACCGTAGTGCAATGCGACATCTCTGTGTGTTTACTTGATGACCATGATGTACAGAATGTCATTTATTTTATTAATATGCATAAAATCTTAGTCTATGAACAACTAACTATTTACTAATATTATTCAATGCCTTAAGAAGTTGTAATGTTAATTAATGTACATTTAATTAAGTCTAACCAATATTTCTGTTAACCCGGCACAGCAGTAATTATGTTTTCCTTTCACTATTTCAGTGAGGTGGAGGATTTTGCCAGAGGGATTGGAAAGAAGAAGAAGTGTAATAAAAGAGTGTTGTATTTGTACTTCAATTATTGTATTCTTGTATTCTTGTATTTTTTATTCTATTGTTTCTTTGTTCAATGTGTGCTTGTTCTTGTTTACAATCTTATGTGACAAATATATATAAATCTTGAATATTGCCCCAGAGTTGTTCTTGTATGTTGCTTCTCTCCAAACTTTAAAATATCTGGTGGAGATCTAGTGACTGCAAAGGCCATAAGATAGGATTCCATCTATTTATACAATGAGCTTATTCTAATTAAACAAATTATCAACATTCAACTCTCAGCAGCAAAGACAGGAAGTGACATTTCGGTAAAAAAAAACTTTAAAACCACAAGTATTTTTACAGTAAGAAGGCTCCTCCAGTGGGTTGAAGAGATGGAGAGACAGGTGGAGAAGAACAGGAGACAGGTACTGTACACCGTGAAGCAGCTCACTGTGTGTTTGTGTGTGTGAACAGCAGCGAACATGCTGTCAGTTTCTGACCTTCCAGGCTGAGCTGCTGCTGCTGTCAGATCATCAGATCTTGTGTGTTGAGGTGAGAACCAGTTGGCAGCAACTGAAGAGAGAGACAGAGGCAGACACCGGAGGGGCTCTGTCAGCAGTTCAAACCACAAACAGCTTAGTGTGTGTGTGGAGATGAGGTGGCGGTGAGCGTGCGACGATTCCGCGTCCCCACGCAGCCCTGAAGTTGATGGAGGGCGCAACTCCGGTACCGGATACGTCGGCTGGGATATTGACGCGTGTTCGGGTCTCCACACCTGGTCCTGTCTCCACACCCCCTGCTCCTGTTCCTGCAGCCCCTGCTCCTGTTCCTGCAGCCCCTGCTCCTGTTCCTGCAGCCCCTGCTCCTGTTCCTGCAGCCCCTGCTCCGGGACCTGCAGCCCCTGCTCCTGTTCCTGCAGCCCCTGCTCCGGGACCTGCAGCCCCTGCTCCTGTTCCTGCAGCCCCTGCTCCGGGACCTGCAGCCCCTGCTCTGGGACCTGCAGCCCCTGCTCCTGTTCCTGCAGCCCCTGCTCCGGGACCTGCAGCCCCTGCTCCGGGACCTGCAGCCCCTGCTCTGGGCCCCTCTTCAGCGGAGAGGCCGACGCCTGCAGCCCCTGTGTCATTTGCCACAGTTAGTCTGTCTCGGTCTTAAACACATCAAAGTAATTCATATCCCATCAATACATGTTACTGACTTGACTTCTTCCCCGGAGTCCCTTTGCCTTATCGCTCGCAGGTCCAGGGCCGCGGCTGTGGCCACATGATGGATTAGGATCTGTGGATCGCGTATCAGAGGTCGTAATGGTGGATCCTGTATGGCGGATTCTGCATCGTGCTGGCTGATCGTGATAATAAAGGCAGATCCTTTATCGTGTTGGCATCAGATAATGGTGGTGGACCACGACCGAGGTGACAGCTGATGATGGATCCTAATGGCGGCAGTGGACAATGACTGTGGACTATGGTGGCATCCGATCTTGATGGTGGATCATGATCTTGCTGGCTGCTGACCTTAGACTATGATTGCAGCAGGACTGCTCGATACATAGTATTTCTCCTCAGACACTTGACCATTAATGACATTAATCCACCAATTCACTGACCTTCAGTTATACTTCAAAATGTTTACCCTTATCAATGCTGCTAAAACCTTTATCTTGATGTTCTCCTTTACACTTGACATCCATTGCACTTCTGTCCGTCCTGGGAGAGGGATCCCTCACATGTGGCTCTCTGAGGTTTCTACGTTCTTTTTACCGTGTTAAAAGGGTTTTTTAGTAGTTTTTCCTTACTCTTGTTGAGGGTTAAGGGCAGAGGATGTCACACCATGTTAAAGCCCTATGAGACAAATTGTGATTTGTGAATATGGGCTATACAAATAAAATTTGATTGATTGATTGATTGATTGAAACAAGCAAAGACAATTTGTGCATCAGGTATAAGTGAGGGCCCTAAAGGCCAATTTCAGGTTTAACATATTTCTGTAAAGGAATAGTTTGAGATCTTGGTAATTGTTGCTTCTCTGTGTCTTTCCCTGTGATCCTATAACTCCACTGTTGGGTGTCAGTTAAGTAGTGGACCCAAGTGCAGACAGAACAGGAGACAGCTGATCAGTTCAGAGTATTTTATTGTAAATACTGCAGCAAGAGATGTAGGTGATGGCAGGGGGTGTCAATCCAAAACCAGGAGGGAGAAGGCCACTGGGGTTCAGAGTGAGCAGCTGAGTGGTGTTGCCGGAGTGATACAGGGTGACAGGGACTGGGAAAAAAGGAGAACACGATGAGTCAAGGTAAAAAATACTAGACTTAGGAAATCACAAAAGATGTAATAAGGAGCTAGAGGCGCAGGTCACTAACTGGTAGCTGAATCTACAATCTGGCAGTGTGGAGATGGCAGGGCAGAGTATATGAAGGGGCTTGGCTAACTGATGAAGCGCAGCTGGTGTTCTGCCCCATCTCCAGCAAACTTATAACACTTCACTTACTCAAGCAGAGAGAGAGAGAGAGAGAGAGAGAGAGAGAGAGAGAGAGAGAGAGAGAGAGAGAGAGAGAGAGAGTGTAGTAATTCATTAGTAGATGTCTGCATCATGCATGCTTCTACACATAGATTTTTCACCTAACGGTAGTACAACTTCTGGCAGAATGCTTGCTGCCACATAGATATTTCACATAATCGTCGCATGACGTTTTAATTTCGAAGTCTGCAGCATGCCTACTGCTACACATAGATAATTCACTCATGGTAGCATGAACTCCTACAGAATGCATATCTGCATTCTTTAGTCAATCATTTTAGAGGTCGGCAGCATGCTCGCTGCTATACATAGATATTTCTCATAACAGTTCTTTTGTCTATAATTTTAGAGGTCAGCAACATGCTTGCTGTTGCACATGGATATTTCATGTAGCTGTGGTATGACCTCTCGCAGAATGCATGTCTGCATTCTTTAGATCAGTTTAGAGGTTTTCAGAATGCTTGCTGTTTCACAGATATTCACATAACAGTAGTAAGACCTCTCGCAGGATGCACGCTTGCATTCTTTGGCCAATAGTTTTGGCACACACTGTAAATGACCTCGTTTCGAGTCGAATATGAATGTCAGGGCTTGCGGACACTTGGATGACACCACACGAGCACTATGGAGGTATGTTATGTTTTTTCTGTCGTCTATTACATCTGAAGTCTCGGTCACCAGTTACTTCAATTGTATTGGATTCTGCTAAAACAAAGTTTACTTCTGAGACTCCAGAAGTGTTTTGTGGACTCAAACACTTCACCCACCCCTCCATCAGCATAGTGGTGAGTAGTAGTTGTTCGGTGAACTATCCCTTTCACTTTGTAAATGTTAAGCTCTTCAGCAGCCTCAGCTACAAGTGGAGAAAAAAATCAGTTTTTCTTGACACTACAAATTTTAGCTCTTTGTCAAAGTTTTTATGATCATATATTTGTTCATATTTTTACTTGGACAAAATAAAACAATCAGAAAATAGGGAATAATACACATCCCAAATAATTTCCAGATACAGGACAAATACTGCATATGAACAATGAAGATTCACAGAAATATTACTTTTTACATAAACTCACAGTCAGATGCAACAGCAGCAGACTGAACCATGTGTCAGACCATAATCTGAAGCATCTGTTTCCCATCTTTTCTCACTTTTATCTTGATTCTCCAAGTTCAATGTCTCATGGAAAACGAGCACATGTTACTGAAGGAGGAGGAATATTAACATTTGACAAGAGTAGGAACAGACAGATATATTGGTTTACAACGTCTCAGACTGATATATGATAGTTTTCCTTTATTGAAAATCAAATTCAGTGTCTGCCATCCATCTCTGATATGATGGTATTCTTTAGGTTTTTGCCTCTTTCTTGGCATCATTCTGCTGCAAACACAGCCAACCTAAATAATGGTCTGCAATGCTGTGAAGATATCCAGTGTTATCTGATGGCATAAATGCTGCCAGAAACAGTGACAATGCAATTAGAAATTTTGAACCCTGAAATAGTCAAATACACAAAAAATACTCCCTGTTCCTTCTCTCCTTGGCCACCAGTTATGTCTTGTTGTCACTAGGTTGGAGGCTGAGAAAATCAACCTGGAGAATAGACTTAACAAGGCCAAGGTAGGATAAACTGATATAGTTCTATATACACCATGAATTCAATAGTTGGTCAAAGTTCTGCTTTGTGTTCATGTTGGTGGTCTGCAAAGCTGTGACTGCCAGTGGAAGGTGGGATTTCTGAGCTCAGCATTACAGAGTCAGCAGGATGAGCACAGGAGGCTCATTGGAAAGGTGAATGCTTTAGAGCAGCAGCAGGGGTTTTTATGTACTGACTGAAATTCTTTCCCTGACAGAAATGTGTGTGTGTTTGCCTGGTTGTTTGCAGCAGCTGGACCACATGCTGAAGGACCTAACTGAGAAGAACAGAAAGTAGAGTCCAGTCAGACAACTCACGTTCAAACGTTTATTGCAGCAGTAGAACATGTTTAGTGTTTGGCGTCTAGGCTCCAACCTAATCACTCCCCCATATGATTACACAGTTCGATGGGAGTGATGAGCAAATACTTGTAACTCCCCGTCGGAGCCTACAGGTGGATGCTGGGGTGGTGGAGGGGCTGAATCAACTGGTAGCAATACTGTAGCAGCAGTGCGAGCAAAGAGGGTGATGGGAAATTTCTCTCTGCTTAAATAGACCACCTGATAAGGTGGGTGTGTATTATAGATGGTTGTGGAGAGTGAGGTATGTCACATGATGTATGTCAGATGATTGGAGCAGTGCAGCTCGAGTTGGCTGCCTGAACTAGCTCCCAGGCGTCGCTTCAGGTACGTCAATTGAATTTGAATTTATTTGAGAGCACTACATGTGAATATTTATGCTGAAACATAGACGTACATATTATCACTCCATAACATTGCTATGGGGAACATGTTGGCAAACAGTTGTGTATCACATCCAGCTGTGTGGGGAGGAACATTGACATTTGTTTGGAGTAAACTTTGTGTGCAGCCGCTTATTTGTACGTCTTAGATTCAATCTCCTTTTAGCTCTGGTTTGGTCTGCACCAACTGCTGAGATAAGTGTCTGACTTTTTAACTGCTAAATGCTCCACTGGTCCCGACAGCTCGGTGCTAGCTCGGTGTGTCTGCTGTTTAATGATGGGCAGCTATAGTGCACAGTAGGTCTTGGAGCTTATATATAAGCGATGTGATTGGAGAGAGCAAACCAAAATCATAGTCATGTGCTGTAAAACCACAACAGTGAGCTGAAGAATTGTACAATGCTTTGTATAATTAGATAAACTGCAGGATGAAAAACCCTTGATGTACACATAGTCATTTCATCGATGAGTCACTTTTAGCACAATAAGTAAAAATGGCACTTTACTGGAGAGGATGAAACAACTTACTATCAGATTTAGTGTCTTTTTTTGTATAATTGAAATCTGCCTTCGATAACAAGTTAAATATTAAGAAGGTGATGCCAGGTATAAGAATTCATGTCTTTGAAATGTAAGATGGTGGCACACATGGTCGCAGCAGCCCCTCCTGCCCCTGCTAACTGTGCTAGTTTGCTTTATCACTTGGTTCAGTTTTTATGTTGCATTTTATGCTGCACTGATGTTTAGCGCTCTGGCCTGAGAGTAACGACATTTCGTTCAGCTGTATTCTTAATATGTGGATGAATGACAATAAAAGTTTACTTGACCTGATGTATTCAAGATTCATGGCTGTCAGGTGCATAAACTTAATATAAAAAAATCTGAAAGTGAATTTAAATCTGAACTGAATCTGAATTTGTATTAGTATGTGACAATGAAACAATGAAACCCATATTACTGGATTAACGGTTCCTTATAAGAAAACTGATTATCAGATGTGTTGTTATAGCAAAGGTACTGAAATTGTGTATTTGTCAAAGGGTTGAATTGCGCCTTCAGGGCAGGTTCTGCATTGTGATGTAATGCTGTTGTTCTGTGAGGCCCTCAACAAAATCTAATTTCAAGAGCTGATTGATTTTGATTTGATATTGTGTTTACATGGCTTCTATTCTTGAAGAATTTCTAATTAATTCAATAAGAAAAACCTCAGGGACGTGTAGCATTGTCTCCTCTATTGCAGCAATTTGTCTTAGTTCTAGGAACAATCTAATAAAGTTGCTATGTATAGTCTGTTGTGTGTACTCAAAGGATATCAATGTACAGAGTGCAGAGGAGGCGTATTCAGGGGTCAACAGGCGCCCACTGCTCAATTTCGGTAAGGGTCTCCCCCGTGGGTTCATCCAATTACGTTAACAAAATTTTGTCTGTATGTGTCTAAACTTTCCAGTTGGAGTCTTTGCAGAAGGCCTTGGATACGATGCCAGCGAACAATAGAAACTCTGGCCCAGAGTCTGGAGCAGGCTGTGTTGACCAACAGCAAACTGCAGCAGTACCAGGCCACCAGCACACTGAGGTACACTGTCAGGAAACAGCTCAGTAACAGTGTGTGGACAAACATGAACATGTGATCGAGACATCTCATACAACATGTATCAATGATAACTTTGTGTGCTGTATACAAACTGCAGAGATGAGGCTCGAAAACAGATGGATCATTTGTCTGAACAGCTCGGAGCTGTAAAGCAACAATACAGAGACGACTACGAATCTGCCATGACAACACTGCACCGAGAAATCTCAGAGGTACCAAATTGTATTCATCTTTTTATTCTGTTGTAGAGGTTTATTTTTTAAAGAAAAAGATGGTAATATCAGCAATAAATTCTGTGCATTAACTGCAAATCATATTACCATTTGAAGTCCCTCACTAACCCTCACAGCATCTCAGTCTCCAAGTTTTGTGGAAATGTCTAAAAGTAAAAGCTGCAAACTGATAAAAAACGCTGAGAGATTTACTGAACTGTGTAAATATATAAATATGTATGAAAATACATAATCCCCATTGAAAATCCTTACCTCTGACTGTGCTGTTTGAAGCATGGTACAAAACAGCAGAGGCTGGCAGCCTTCTCATCTCATTTTTGTTTACTCTGTATATACTTCCCTCAGAATTAATTGGCCAATGAGTCATTCATATAAGCATAATAAGAAAAACTGTTAGCACATTCTTCTTGCATCTTGTGCCTCAGATTTAACCGTTCACTCAGTTTTTGTGAATTTCCTGTGTCCTTGCACAGCTAAAAATTGCAGTTAAGGACTCGCCAACCAGGTAAGGTGACCTGTCTAAAGTCAATGAGGGGCTGCACCAGCGTGCGTCTGAACTGGAGAGTCTGTCGCTTTCAGTGTCCTATAAAGGTCACAATATAGTTTCAGTCTTTTTATTGCATTAATGTAAAAAGTATTTCTTGTTAGGTACAATGGTTTGAGAGAAACATGGGACTCTGTTAGAAACTGGACCATGACTGGTACATGCAAGCCACAATAAAATGATCTCAAACTTGAGATCATGTCTGGCTGGTCAAGTCTTTCAGTGTTTTCAGCTCTGCAGCTGGGATGAAGTGACTGTACTCCAGCGGACTACAGAGGTTATTAAAGCAGGATTAGTCCACAGAGCTGTATGGAGATAATCCCTTCAACACATATGCCCTTTTTACCTTTGCCGAGGAGGTTATGTTTTCACCCCTGGTTGTTTGTTTGTAAGCAAGGTTACGCAAAATCTACTGAACAGATTCTCATGAAACGTAGTGGAAGGATGTGATATGGGTCAGGGAAGAATCCAGAAAACTTTGATGTGGATCTGGATCAGGGGGCTGATCCAAGTATTTTTTTCCCCGTCTTTAACATTAAGAGATTCAACATTTTCACAGATTTTAAAAAGAATATTTCATGGACCTTGATTAATAAAATCATAATGTTTAGGGGCCTGATATTTGTATGTATGTCCAATTCGGTGCAGATCTAAATAAAAATCCAGATCTAGTGAATTTAAATTTGGTCTCATAAGGGGACTGTTGGACCTTGATGGAGGTATGTGCTCTCCGAAGTGCTATTCTAGTTCAGTTGTGTTTTCTCAGTTGTGTTTTCTCAGTTCCAGGAGTTCACTCATTTCAGCTTTCATTCATCAATGTCATTAATATGCATATGATGAGTGGGCAGATCTTATTGTAAGAAAGCCAGGCATTAAATGAGTAGTTGCCTCACTGTGAAAACACTGTTTAATTACCTCAAGACTTAATATGCTCCTCTATGCTGTGGCTACTTCCAGTGCTCAAAATCATCTGTTTTTATTACAACACATTTGGAAGCACATATGTTGCTTGAAACGCTGTAAAGACACTAGTTCATGTTGCAACAGCAAAGGAGAACTATCAAAGGAGAAACTGTGGAAATAACTGCTTCACCCTAGCTCATTGTAACTGATTTAATCTTATTTTATATGAACAGAGTTAGCTAGATTAATTTAAATATGTTGTTTGATTCACGCTGCAGGTTTTAAACAAAGTGAGGCAAAGGTGGACGTCTACCATCCAGCACTGGGAGGCCAAGAGAGAACTGGCTCCCATCACTGCAGGACACAGCTGAAAACACATGCACACTGATAATGAGCAGCACATACAGAAGAGATGTATGTCACACACACACGCACACAAACACATAAACACATCCATGCCTGATCACAGTGATCCTTTGTTTTTATTCAAACATTAAACAGTGACCAACAGAGAGGGAGAGATAGCAGCAGCTGTATGAAGTAGCAGCTGTATTGTCAGACCTATGTGTGTGTGTGTGTGTGTGATGTCCTCCATTTATATCCATCAGATTTGACGTTGGTAAGAGAGGAAACATGCACTCTCATCAAAACAAACTATACAACCATAACATCTGATATACCTCTTGACTATACAAAGATTCTGATTTTTTTTATACCAACTGATTCTTTATACAAAAGTTATTTTTTTTATATCACTTTGTACAAATGTATGATCCTGCCTCTGTTGTAGTTGCACTTTATCATGTGGATAGTTGGCTTCTGTTATTTGGCGACTTAACTGTGAACATATGTCCTGTCGCGTGATTCCCGGGTCGTATAAGAGCATGCACATTTGATCTGGGAACACGAGATGCGAATAATCCAACAGCAGAGTTTGTTCCACTTCCAGCAGAAAGGAGCTCTGGGATCAACCTCGTCCAACAGGGTCAGGTGGTTGCCCGTTCAGTGAATTCCAGCGATGAAAAAGCTCCTCTCCTCTCAGTTTTCATCCTACGGTTTGATAAATATACCAGCTCCTCTGTGTAGACTTGAGTTGAATGTAGATATAGAGACTCCCTGTTCGGCTGCACTTTGCTACAAATCCTGAGAAAAACATCAACCTGGAATCCACCTCCTTTTGTTTTGTTTTTGTAAAAAAAGTTGACAAATCTTAAAAACCTTACAAACACTCACAGTAACAAAGACCAGTGGGGGTGAACGATACAAGTCATGACAGGGGATCAGGCACCATTGCTCTCTGCAGCCATGAGAGGGCAGCATTGCCTAAATATTTGAACTCCATTACCGAGTTGAACGGACACCAACATTTGGACAGGCAGGACACTGCTGATCCCAATTCATTTTAAATTCCTTGTCCCGTTTAAGTTACTGTTGCTACCAATCTTTAAACTTCTGATTTCTGGTTCTTTTCTAGTTTTTCCAGTTGATGCTACAAAGAAGGGAAACAAGTGAGGAAACATGTTGCTTGATTGAAAACCAAATAGCATATGAGTTACATGCATAATGAAAGAAATGCTTAAATACAAAAATAGATGATTTGAAAATAAATTTAAAAGTAGAAAAATATATGTAATCAAATGATATTTATGTACAAGAACAATGGTCATGTGATCCATGCTTTAGTTTGGTAGATGCGGACAATGGACAGTAAACTTTTCAAACTGAAAACATATTTGTAATGCTGAAAAGATACATTTCCTTCCTGTATCTTTTTAAAGGCAACAATAGGCGTAATGCGCTCTGTAGCATCAAGTTAGCTCTGATGAATGTGTGATATAGGACAGGTTGTGTGGGTGTGGGCTATGAAGACGGAGGTCATCCCATGGTCGCCAGGCCGGGTGGAGAGGTCACCATACGGAACATTTGTCTACAGGGTTCATTGGAGAACCCTTGGCACAGTGGAACACACGGGCAAACTCATCAAACTGGGAGACGCTGCCGATCACTCTACAGGGGGAGGAGAGACAAACACAACCAACATGGTAAACATCTGTGTATGTTTGTGCTACACAGTACTTACTGTACCTTCGCCAAGGAGGTTAGGTTTCCATCTGCGTTTGTTTAGCAGGATAACACAAAAACTACTGAGGGATTACCATGAAACTTGGTGGAGGGATGTGGTATGGGTCAGGAAAGAACCCATTCAATTTTGTTGCTGTTCTTGATCAGGAATCTAGGATTTCTTTTTAGATTTTCTTCAACATTGTGAGATAGAGCATTTTTCAAATTTTTTGTTATTCCTTAAGAAATAATACAGAGATCGTTAATACAGAAAATCCGACATCTGTAGAGTGCTAGGATGAACAGGTGAAAGTGTGTGGATCTGCATAATAATCTGGATTTGTTTGTAGTGTTTTTTATTCACTCACTGTATGGTAACAAATATTCCTTTCAACTATATCAGAGAATGGATATTTTGCCTGCGTTTAAAGTGAAAAGTTTGCAGAACATTTCTATGTACATGATGTGTATATGATGCAATACATGTAGATGCAATGCAGTTATGTGATAATGTATCAGTATAAATGGGTTGTTTTCTCAAAGGAAAAGGGAGCAGTCCAACAACAACCTGTGCACTCTTAGTTATACAGTAGTTAGTAGTGTCATGTATTTTGGGTGTATTATAATTCAAGATAATTTGCATAAATCTAACTTATGAATGGATCCTGGGTGTTTCTGTTTTCTGTGAGTGTGTGCACTGTACCTGTAGTGCTCTGGCGCGTGTTTGTCAGTCAGCAGCTGCAAGTAAATGGACTGAGATCTTCTCTTCATACACCAGTTCTGAAATGACAGCATTGACTCAACAGTGAGATTAGATATTTAATAGGTTATTAAAAGTACGGTTGGTAAGCTGTTTCTGAAACACTTTTTATCTTGTTGGTTGAAATCCTCTTCACGTCCCGATAACCATAAGTAAATTAAGTTGTCAGAAGAAAAGACAGTGTCTGTGGCCCACGCAGGACTGAAGTAAACATGACCGAGATTATGACCCCCATGGTTGGCTGGCGTACCTGTCTGTCACTAACAGACCTGACTGCCTGTACACAATCAGGTCAGAGTTTAGCGAGCACGAGTCACAGAAAAGTCCTCTAGCAGTTGTCAGTGCAGGTTCCTCTGTTTTGGGGGCGTTGCCTTGCCAAGACTGCTGATAGGAGGGGGTGAGATGTATCGGTTGTATATTTTCAAAGTGTAGCCTGCTCTTGATAACTTTTCAAGGATTACCAACCCTTGCTTTAAGTTCAAAAGGTCATGTTCGCTGGCCCTGCTGTGCAGATGTGAGTATTTTTTGTGAACACTGAGGTGGCTGAAATGTCTCAGAGCTGAAGATGATGCTTCGTCACTCAACCTAGACTCACAGGGGAAATATAGTGTATAAATAAACGTTACCGTGAGGTGATTTTCACATCACCTCCCTGTGTCAGGAGTTTTCAAAAATGGGATAGAACTCAGCAAACCGGATTAAAATGTGTTTCTAGATTTCTGTCATTGTTACATTAAGCCATGGATTTTTCGACGAAACCGCCATTTCAATGATGGATCATAATAGACGGAGCAGGGGTGGCCTGGTGCTTTTAGACACCACACTGTCATCAACACTCATTTGTTTTTGATCCCTCCAGTGGTTAATGAATCCATCAGCTCATGTTGGGATAATAAAAAACTCCTACCTGCTCTGTGCGATCAGTCACTCCAGCCGAGAAGAGCTGCTGAAATGACTTAACATACAAATGTAATGAAAGACACAAGTGTGAATTAGTTGGGAGACTTCTGTACCTGTGCAAAGGCAATGAAGAGCAGCTGCTCGTGAGTGTATTTGAGTCCAGGCAGTGGCCTCTCGGGACCATGTTCCCTCACCCACTTCTGGTACGCCTGGACAGGAGAGCGACAGAAGATTCAAATCAACTGACAAAATGATGTTTCCACACCTCATGTCCACACAACCTATTCTCTTCACATTAGATCGAGATCTGAATCCAGATTGGACATCAATGATTTCCCCTTGAAGAAATCCATGAGATATGATGAAAACTTGCTCGTTATACTTGCTTCAGCCAATCTGACTGATTGACATGACCACCAGGCATCGTGACCCTATTGTTGCATTCTGATGCTGCGAGTTATTTAAAATTCATTCCATTTATTCTCTTTGTACTTTTTGTTTCCACTCCCCTCCTCAACATAGACCACTGACACAGTCGATATGGAATTGAATTATGCAGCATCGTAGATCCTCCGCTGTCCAGACAAGCACACACACACACACACACACACACACACACACACACACACACCTCTGCTCTTTACTTTCACTAAGAGGTCATGAAGAATAAAGAGAGATCTTCTTCAGAGTCTTTGTGTACTGATATTTAAACATGGATGTTATGGCATATTACTTACAAAGTACGACAGCTTTAGCCCGCCCATGTCTGCTATGTTCTCCCCCAGTGTCAGACGACCATTCACCTAGACACACAGAAAAGAAACCTCTGAAACACTGAAGGGTCTCAACAGCTCTGTGCCTATGCTGTTTTTGCTGGTAATGGACAAGACTGCAGTCTGCCTAAGCTTAGCATAAAGATAAAAGCAAAAAAAAAAATGAAAAAATGAATACAGAAGTAGCCTACACTGTACAAAGGTAAAAAAATGCACCCGCTAGCATCTTTAAAACTCAATAATAACACATTACTAGTCTGTCTAAAAATTACAGGGGTTTGCCTACTTCCTGGATGATGTCAGGGATTTCCTTCCTTGTTGCCACTTTGAGTTTGTTAGGCAACCGGTGGAGACTCCAGAAAAGGCAGGTCAGCTGTTTCTCCTTATTTCTGGTCTTAATGCTAAACTAACCTGGCTAAACTAATCCCCTGCTGGTTGTAGTTTAATATTTACCATGCAGACATAAGAGTGATACTGACCGTCTCATCTGAATCTTGGCAAGAGTTTTACCTGAGCGGTAGAGTTACCAAAATACCACCAGGCCATGAAACTCTCCCATGACACCATCAAAAGTATACTGTATTTTTTTAACATTGCTCTCTGGACTTTGTAGACACAGATAAAAACAGAATGTAACCATAATGTCTGAACACAGTACGAGTTAGAGGTAGATAGGGTTAGAGCCATGAAATAATGTTATCTGTTGAAAGGCTTTAAAAGCTGCTGCAGATCCACAAAAGACATAATGCAGTTGTTTTTGCAGGCTGAGCAGTGCTTCTGAGGAAACCAAACTAGGAATGTAAAATGTAAAATTGGTGAAATGCTCCTTTAAAGAAACATAAAAGTTAGGTTTGCATATCCACATGTAATCTGAGCTAAATTATGCAAGTCTTTCATATGTTAGCATAGTAGTATTGATCTTATTAGAAATAATAAATAAATTGCATCATTGCGGTAATGGACACTGACTAGCTGACATATGGTTTGTAATATAAACATTCCATACTATATAGCTTCTGTATATGATGTTACCATGAAAATTAAAAATGCACATAGGAGAGGTGCAGTGTGCGTACGTGTTTGCAAACCCACCCTCTGGTTATAAACACTGAAGTTATCGTAGAGCTTGACGATACACTCAGCTTTCCTTTGGAACTTCCTGTAGGAGTCCTCCGTCCACCACTGTTTGAGGTTGCCATGGCGGTCGTACTGGCCCCCTAGGGACATGAACCATTGCATCACTAAGATGAAGGGCAAAAGGGCATGGGTATTAGCATGGAGACACCACAACCTGCAACTTTTCTTCACAGTCCAAAGAGCTGCCCAGCAGGTCATCTTTTTTGCCCCTTTTTGGTAGCTGCAGTAGTCAAACCATTAGGTAATTGTTCTAAAATCCATGGTTGACCTTGGCTGATGTAATCAGTTCATGAGCCAATGGAACAACTTTTCCAACCAACTAAATTTGTCTAATAAAACAGAGGCTGTCTCTCTGGCAAAGAAGCTGGTAGAACATTCAATGCAGCATTGAGAAGGTGGCTGGCAGGAAGTTCACCCCCTCATTAAATTCTTTTACTGTATTTTAAAGGGCAGCACTTTGACTGGAAATGAAAGTCAGAGATTGTGGCTCAAAATAGTCTTTACTGCACAGTTGGACACACAGGAATCCTACAAATGTCATAAAGTTACAGTAATCACCAGGGAACCCTTGCTCTTTCTCTCAGGTAGTCTTGTGTATTGCGATGATGGGGACAAAATGGTGAAAAATGGAGATATGTGTAAGTTGAAATGGATGATGGGTGAAGAAGCTGTCATTCTCACCCCAGTCATCATATCCATGTGTTAGCTCATGACCAATGATAGCTCCTATTCCTCCGTAGTTGAGAGACCTGGCAGCAGAAAAGAGAAATATGGAACATAAGACAGAACTGACACTTTGATAATTTGTACAGGTGCTTTAAAAAGTCTTGAGCTACCTTAACCTAAAACAAATCTAAGAACTATTAAGGGAGATAATGTTTTGCTTTTAAAAAGTTGGATTCATAGGCAACAATACAACCTCGATCAGCTCAGTACACAGTAACTTGCTGCTACTCTGGTATGACCACTAACTTACTTGTGATTTGATCACTCAGGATTGTTGTTCATACCAAGTCTGAACGGGGTCACCATATAACGTGTTTGTGAGCTTTACAGGTGCTGTGAGGTGGATTTTGTTATCTTAGGAATAAACAGCAATGGGCTGTAGCTAGTTAGCTTTTCAAGAGATGAGGCAGAAAATGAAGTTCAACAAATTTCATAAAATGTCTGGAGCATAATACACACCTTTAGGGGCCTTCATTTAAGGGGAGTTTTTTTTTCTAAAAGTAATAATTAACAATACTTTGCAGTACTTCCTCTTACAAATACACAAATGTGTCTGTACCTTTTGACCTTCTGAGGTATCGCAAATGCTTTGTCTTTCTTCCCCTTGTTTTGTCAATGTGTGCTAATTCTGCTCAGCAAAGCCAGATGGAATACACCTGGGACCTAATTTTGGATCCACGTGGTTGAGACTGGTATTGAATAAAAAGTTAAATGCCATGTTCACGCTGATTAGAGAACATCAGAGGTCTGTTTGTCATGCCCATGACCTCCATGCGTCCATCTCCATGCTCCCTGCCTCCAAAGACCTATGGGTTGCTCCACCTCTCCTTGACCGTGGGCCGATCCAAAGTGCTGTCGTTGGCGCTCATGCAGATATAGAGAGCGATGAGAGGGCAGGCTCGGGGCTATTCACATGGCTACGTCTGAAAATGACTTTCTGACAGCTAGTCGATACGCTGCCTCACACTGGGCCAGACTCCCTCGCTGAACTAACTGGCTGATTGAAGCTTCATTATACTCAACGTGATAGTGGAGGTGTGTGTGTCTGTGTGCGTGCTTGTGTGGGCGAGTGTGAGCAGGAGTAGGAGAGTGCGTGTTTATGGGAGGTTAGGGCTACTGCAGTAATAACTTAAAGGGGACAGGTGTACACACACACACACACACACACACACACATGCACACACACACACACATGCACACACACACACACAGACACACCTTACAAAAATGCTAAATTAATATTGATTAACATGCATGGCAGTGGGTACAGGAAGTAGTGGTGATCACACCTAATGAGGGCACAGAAGTGCTACCTAATGTTGGATACACAAGCTGCTAAATGCAATTAGCTCATATTTGTGTGAAGTGTCTGTGTGTGTGTGTGCGTTTGTGTGCATGCGTGTGTTTTGTGTTATTTTTTATTTGCTCAGGAGAGTTGGTATGAATGCAGCAGGTTTAGCTACTTGAACTGGATTGTATGCATTAACTTAAAATAATTCTCTGTGGCAGCAGTATGATTCTGTGAATAGCTTTGGTGAACAAAAGGGTGTGATGAGTGGAGAAGCAGATGTTTACCTGCATATTCCCCAGTGCTGCACTTCATGGCACTTTCACTGACCATGATCCAAACCACAGAGAGTTGAAGCTTACTTATTTTAAAGGTTTCTCTCATTGGTGTGTTCAAGGAAACTCTGACATACAAATAATTTTGACCGAAAAAAATCTTTTGGCATAATTTGTCTTACAGTGTACATGTTTGTATGTTCATTCTTAAATGCATAATCATGGATAACCTCTTAAAATTGCCTAATGTTGAAAACCTTATTCAAAGTCACATTAGAACTTGACTCTGTCCAGTGGATAACCTGCACTGGCAGCCATGAAACTGCAGCAGTGGTTATTTACCATTCATTTACATGCCCACATTTAAAAAACAAATGGCCTAGGTTAAAAAATAACAGAATTACCCTTTTCAGTGGATTATCATACTGTACTGAAAAAATACATTGAAGACGGTGGTTAGCTGGAAGGGAAATTAATCTTTTACCTCCATGAGACTGTGAGAAATAGCCAAGAGAAATGTAAATTACATGCAGGTATAAATCATTTATCCTCAGTCAGTTTGTAATTAATGGGTTCAAACATGGGAAACTACATGATCCTCTGAAGTGATTGTCCCATGTGGTAATTACAGCATAATGGTTCATTTAATTTACCTTCATTTCCCCAAAGATCCTGGTGAGCAAGGTGCTTTAAAGATGCCATCATTACACAACCTGACTGAGAGCAAATGGAATGTGACTACAAGGAGAAAATGAGAAGCCCATGTCTCCTGGTGAGGTACATTGAGTTTTCTGTTCTATAAACCAATGAGAGGTTTATATGTGACAGCCTAAAATGTCATGTAACAGTATAGCACCGGAAGAGAGGAGTCATAAACTCAGCAAACTGTCCAAATCAATATGGTAACTTTACTAACATTCACTCACATAAGGTATTTGAGTATTCTGGTCATACCAGACCTTGTAAAGCTGTCGAAGCAAAACCCAAAAGTGTACTAAACTCGGCAAAATTGCATTTTGTGGCTGATGAATTCAACTTTTGATATATTATAGAAATAATCCGAAAATAAACGTTATATCTCATTTTAAGAGTTGTATAGATTTCAATCAAATTGTTAGAAATATATGTATACTCTTTGGCAGATGTAGTGGGCCTACACGAAGGATTAGATCGGTTTTCACCATTTTTGTATGACGGTTATATAGTTTGAGTCAAACCTAAATATTAAAGATTTGATCAGTTGCTACACCGTAAAGCTTCATGACTATTAAAGTTTTTGTTCTTGTTATATACTTACAGCTGATTGTCAAACTTTAATACTTCTCTGGTACATACAGAAATATGTGTATAGTATGTAAAGTATTCAAAGCGGTGGCTTGACTTGTCTGGTCAGATTTCTAATTCAAGTTTTTCCCCTTTTAGACCCGTTTATCCAAGCAAACGTTTTGTGGGGCTGCTTGAGTTATGATCACATTTTACATTTTTGAAATTCTTGTCTCACAATAATTTGATTTGTAAAGATCCTACATTTTACCATCAAAGGGAAAACTTCCACTCAGATACCGTATTAAAAAATAAAATTGCTATTGGCCATGATACCTGTCAAACCTTATTAAAAACACAAAAAAGTATCTTTGTAAAATGCACAGCCAAAGAACAAAATGTTTGTTCTCAATGTATAACTAATTTAAAGTTATGAATAGTTTTTCCCAGAACTGCTGGACGGACAGGGAAGCCATGTAAGTTCAGCGAAGTTACTTTTAGAGTCGACCTCTCAGTGACACCTGTTCCATTAGCAGGACCTTGTTCAGTAATTGAGCTCTTGGTGGGTAGTTAAATTGGTTTAATCAGCCATGCTGGGACTCCGAGGCTGGCCAGACTAACGCAGCCTTTAATGGCCTGTTGTTGTGGCTGTGAAGATGTTGTTTCCTCCCTGTGGGCAGCAGCAGCAGCAGCAGCAGGGGAGGGCAGGGACAGGAGGAGGGCGACTTACTGTGGGAACTCAGGGTTGTAGAGAGTGGGCTGAAGGATGCCAGCAGGAAAGACTGGAAAAGAGATGAGGAAACAACATGAGGGAAGTGGAAAGGCTCAGGTACTCCAACAGCTCGTGTGAATATCACACACTTTCAGTGACAGTATACGGGCTCCTTAAGAGGGAACAGACGAGATTGGAAAAGGAAAACACAGTTACCAGATTAGACTGAGTCAGAACGGATCAAACCACTATCTCACAGTCCTGATGAAGCAGCAGCTTTTCAATGTTCAAAAAGTATAAATGCAGAATTAATCATTATTATTAGTATGACATGCAGTTTACAGTATCCTGATGACATAATATTGTACATAAACTGGAAAGCTCCTCCAGCGCTACAGAAAACATGATACGTCTGTTTTCCCATTTTATTTTACTGTTGTTATTTAGTCATGAAATATTATCAAGAACTAGAATTACCAACTCACATTTACATGCCTCCTCACAACAGTCAACAAACATGGCCACAATCTCAACCTTCTCTTTAGTAACAAATTTGAAGAAATGTGTTGAGGTGTTCCTTAGATAACATGTTCACGAGGATGGGTCTGACGGACAACCTAAGACAAATATCCTCTGGCTGTCGCACAGAAATTTAACACTTAAAGACATCTTAGGGGCTTGAAGTAACTTTAAGTGAGATCAGTGAGAATGTGTCTGCTGTTTGTTTTTCTCTTAGTTAGTTAGTTAGAAGGATTACGCAAAAAATGTTTACAACATTTTTGTGGAATGGTTGGGGCGTGACCCAAGAACAAATCCCATAAAATGTTGGAGTGAATCTGGATAAACCAGTGAATCCAAGATTTTTTTTCACTTTCTTTTACATGGCAAGATCGGGCATTAGTTTGGTCAATGACAAAATATCTGGAGGAACTTTAGAACACTCCCTCCAGCTGCACTTTGTCTAATTAGCAAATGTTAGCATGCGAACGTGTTAAACGATGATGGTTCACATTTTAGATTTTGTAAATCATTATCATGTTAAACATAAAACTGTGGACATTCGAATTTAGTTCAAAGCACACATGAGTAGCATCACACAGACGGTAAAATAACTGATTTAAGGTTTCAAACATTTTGGACAAATCTAATATAGATAATTGACATATTACTTTGTCATGGAAACCGATAGTTGCAATGTTGGTTAACATTTATGAAACATTATGTGACATTTTCTGACTGAAAACCAACTATAAGAGAAATTACACAACTGTCCTTGTCTCTGTATCTTAAAATAAAAGCTGATGCTAGACATAAAAAAAGAAACAAGAGAAATGGGATTAAGTGACTTAATTAATTTGATTAAAGAAAAAATTGAATACAGAAATGAGCACACTGAGAAAAAAAGAGGTGAGAAGTGAAAAGTTCAGGGTTAAGTGAGAGAAATAATGTGTGTGGTTGAAAAAAAAATGACCCAAGGGGCACTGATGACTGTGTTTGTCTGACTCCTCTTGTCCTCGAGCATCAGCTCGCGAGTGCACCATTGATTTTTCGGTGAGAGATTTAATCCAGCAGGCAGGCTGACACAGACAGCGGGGGAAGCCTGGGAGAAGATGAGGCGAGCAGCGAGGGAGGGGTGACATAGCAAGCCTAGATTTGTTAAAAGTCGGGAAAGTGTCACGGCTTGTTTTTCCTCCAGGGGGGTATTAAGTATGTGAGGTGGAGATCGAAGTAGAAAGTGAGTGATGACGGGGAATATGATATGAGGGAGTGGACGCTGTTCCCTCTAAGCAGCCGTCGTGTTTGACTTGCAGAAAACAGGCGGCAACATGGAGTAATTGTGTGTAACTAATGCGAGGTCCATGTCATGGTGCAGAATGGCAATAGGGGAAAGTGTGTTTGTGTGTGAGTGTGTGTGTAGACAGATGGCAGAGAGAACACAAATATCAGTATGTATAATGAAGACTTGCACTGACCCATTTGGTTCTTGTTAGGGAGGTAGTAGGCATTAAGGGCCTGAGGGGGGAGAAGCCACCTGAGGAGAGAAACAGTGTCAAACAAACAGAGGATTACAAATGGGAACACACACACACACACACACACACACACACACACACACACACACACACACACACACACACACACACACACACACTAACACACACACACACACACACACACACACAATATGACCGTTTGCTTCACTCTGTCTTGTCTCAGTCAGAAAGGAGTCATGTGGTCAAGCAACAGTAAAAGCAGGACTGGCAGCAGCACAGATATCTGGAGTGCACGGCCTCTCACATGTTGACTGTTGGACAGAGATCGGGGGCAGATCAGGTCATCCAGTCTTGAGATGAACAGGACACTCATTGGCATAATGCATTTGCCAGCTCCTTACCCTAACCTTAACCAACTCAACTAAATAACCCTGACCTCAACCTAATTGTAACCCTAACCCTAAAGCCAAGTCTTAACACTCAAACAAGCCTTTGAAAAAGTGAGGACCAGCCAAAATGTCCTCTAGGTCTATTGTCAAAATGGTCCTCACAAATATATAAGTACAAGTACAACCACACACACACACACCAATTTACCGACTTGAAAACACACCCCAGATCCTGAACAGAATCCCAAACACCTCTGTCTCTCTCTGTCTAAACTCCCCGGTGAGAAACGCTCAGTGTGTCCGGTCCCACGGCCAGAGTTCCTCCCTCCCTGCATATGAAACTGCGGACAGTTCCTTTATGGTAATCCACTTAAAGCCAGACTAATCGATTGGCATAAAATCCCCCAAATGACTAACTCTGAAAGTGTGCGATGCCCTTGTTCTGGGAGCGAAAGAGTGATGGCTGTGTGTGGACTGCAGAGAGATGGAGAGGAGACAAACACAGGGAAGAGGAGGAGGAGTGATACTTTATTTTTTTCCCTGCGTCAGGACAGAGTGAATGATGAAGGGTTCACTTTTTGGTGATATAGAGGGAGTATGTGATTTAACTCTTCAGGGCACTGAGTGTGGGCTAATGATACAGTTGTTTTGAGCACCTTGGAATACTAATGCGACTTTATTGTGTTGTCATAGCGGAGAGGCACTCAATCCAACCGTACAGGGCTCTATTTTGAAAAAGAGAGCGGCATGTCCCACAGCACTTTTCTGCTGCCTGGCTGCGATAGATAAGTAAATCAAATGGATTTTCTCCTGCTGTGTGTATGTCAATATGGTATCTGTTGGTTTAATTTAGAGGCACATCAACAAATGTGTCAAACTACAAAGGGATTCACAGGGACACATGTTAGGCATGTCAGACATATTAGCGAGACCCACTCACAGTGGCGTAACTGCAGCAGCGTCCGGTGTGAGCCTCAGCTGCGTGAGCTCAGAATACATTTCAGATATATTAACCTTCTTTAATTGCTTTGCCCTGCGTGTCAGTGAGTGGTGATGGCTGCCTAGTGTCACTTGTGTAACGCGAGGAGAGGACTCACGCGTTCTTGTCCACCTCTTCGTGGATCTTCTTGACCGACAGCTTAATGTTGAACTTGATGCTGTTGAGGATGTTCTTGAAGTAGGTCTTCTCATCCACGACAAACTGCAAAACCACAGACACGAGGTCAGTGTGAAGACCTTCACTGTATGCAGTACAGGAATCGTTAGACATTTTGGGAAGTGCACTGTTCATCGCTTTCTGTCAGATAGTTCCAGTAGCTGATTATTTGACATTTGGGGGAAACAGCGAGCCTGGCTTTGATCGATATTGACAAATTCGCCCTCTTGAGCTCTCACTTAACAAATTATACTTCAATCGTTTAATCCGTATAAAACAAAAATATCAATATAACTATTTGCTTTGTGATGTGCCAGAATATTATGTCTTTCACACTTCTTGAAACAATCCAGAGTTCAGGATGGTCCTGGTTTCTGATAAGGTTTTATTACCACTGGACAGAGACAGGTTTGCTGTTTTTTGTCTTCAGGGCTAAATTAATCAAACTGGTTTCCGGCTCGAGTTTCACATTTTACTAGTTCCATGCCTGTTGTAAACATGCTGTTGGAATGGCCTGTTGGTTTGGCCTGTGGTTGTGCTGGTTGCAGCTTTCTGAAACTGTAAAAGTGACTTATGATTAGCTGGATTCAGTTTTTTGCTCTGATTATAAAATCAATATTGTTCATGAAATGAAACAGAATTTGCTTTATTGCTGTTCACTTTTGGGGGGTTATATATAAGTTTAAATGATTTACAGAACTGTGCATAATCTTCAGACGCAGGTTCACATCTTTTTAAAATAAAAGCTCTGCAATTCAGCTCGATATAAAGCATTGCTGCTACAACACGAACATGTGCTTTTACTTTGAAGACTATTGATAAAAAGGAAGTGATTCTATGAATTTTGCTGCCGCGGGATCAGCAGCCGTGAATGTCTGTTTCAATCTCATATGGTAAAAAAACTCTAACTCACACTGACTGCACTGTTTGCCTTTTTATTCAACCTTTATTCATATTGAACATAACATGTGTCCAAATTGCACCAAATTCAACAATGCACCCTCTAGAGCCATAAACAATACATGTGGGAAGTGTGAAACAGATAAGATTCACGGTTCTTGAGTTATGCCTTCCACATACATACACAGACAGAGATTTGTGGACTTAGTATGTAGATGGACATGAGAGTCAATCTTTTAATTTAAGTCTTGGTAAGAAAGCCAGTAAACATATTTCTTTAATTGGATGTTTTTGGTTAGTGCGAGCTGAACCTTTAAGTCAGCAGCCAATCAGCTCGAAACAGTGATAATCTGCGGTGAATGTGGCAGAATTTATTCATGACTTAATTCCCCCTGTTCTGATGCTGGTGCCTAGCGTTAAAATGTACTTGCAGTCGTGTACTGTACACAGATTGAGGACCATTTCTGTTCACATGCCAGAGGAATTTAATGTTACTTGCTTTGGAAGCATCTCTATCCTTTAAACTGACAGTAAACACAAAATCTCTCTTGTTTGTTTTTTTGCTTGTTTAGGCTCACAGGGCCAGATCTGCCTCTGAGTGTTTGAGAAGAAAATACACACATAAACACTCACTGACGTGACTGTGGCAGCATGGAGACCGACCATAGTCTCTGACAGAATGTCCACAACCGCCTCCCTACCTCGAGTCTGCACTTTGAACATAAAACCAAAAACACTGGCAGAGCAACAGCTTACTTATAAATAAAGTTGTTATTAAAGGAATGGTTTGGCCTGGCAGACTAAAACTATATTTCAGACTGAGGAATTTGACTCGATTCCAGACTCCCCTGTTTATGCAACCCAGCAGACAACTCATTTTGTAGGCTAACCCTATGTACTGATGGAAAAGGCCCCAGAGCAGTTATACATTTGGTCACGATGTTGATCTGGGAGCAGTTATCTAGTTTTCAAAATACAATGAAAAGCATTAGAATGGTGAAGGATACCCTGCATGTTCACTGTATATAGCCCATTCAGGCCATGCTAACTTTTCTATGTTGTAATAAAACCATTTCATAAAGACATCATCAAGACGTCATTTATACCATATGATGATGAATGATTAGTTCATCCCAAAAAGGTGTCGACCCTTTCTCTAAGCATATTGATTATTAATGTTAATTCAGTAGTATATTGTATGATGTCATTTTCTGCTTATGTCATGAAGACTTCACTCCTACATCATAATCCTAGCTGATTTTTCGATCTATATAAGCTTCCGTGAAAAATATGATATCATTAAATATGACAATATATGATCCATCCATCATCATTTTTGGATGAATCGCTTAATATTGTCTTTCTATGATTTCTTTGGTAAAATTCTTTTCAGATCATACTTTTCTTACCTTGACCTTTGACCGATTACTTCCACAAGTCAATCATCTACAGATACACTCCCATATAATATTATCTCCAGGCTTGGTGAAATTCTGTCGATGCATTTTTGAGTTATTTTACACACACACACACACACACACACACACACACACACACACACACACACACACACAGGAGAAATAAATACTCTGCTTCATGGCTATGCTGACACATGGGGTACAAATTTGGAGACTGACCCAGTAACCCAGTCTAAATACTGAGTTTTCAATGTTTGCTATTAGCTTGTGTTTTTGTATGACCTGTTCCCTTCACTCAAGTACTTCAAAACTACATCTTGGTAAATGTACTTAATCACTACCCACCACTGATGTTAACCAGTTTCACTGTACACTGTGACTTGTTGTCTGGACGACTTTGTTCAGGGTATATAGTTGCAGTTTCATGTTTGAATCACCTCCCCTCTTTCAGCACAGCCTTCATGATGAACTTGATTGGTTTTGAGTTCTTGGGTTCACACTTTCATTCTCTCCACCCACAATTAAGCAAATCCTCATCCCAGTTGTCCGCAGATGTAAAGTATATACTTATCTTTTATTTATGCAGCTGTCCCCACAGGCTCTCCATCAACACACTCCTGATTGCACATTTTCTTTGCCAGCTGAGCTGCTCCCAGGTTTTACATGTGCTACCTCGTTAGATCTACATACTTAAATCATGTGATTTATATGAACACTCTCATCAGTGCGTGTTTATATACTTCTGTGCATGATGTATTTTTGCTCGATCTGAATACAATCACCCAGGCTGCAGTGTAATGGCTGCTGGAAAGTGATTCTAGAGAGGGGGAGGGGTTGCTGGGAAATGGGATTAACAGTGAGGGTGGGTACTTGTGCATGGTGAAGATGGCTGGACAGTTTGTGACTCACCGCATATTCCTGATCTATGAGCTCAGGTTTGAGCAGGAAGTCTGGGTACCCGGTCATCACCATCATGTGCTTCAGCTGCGAGGGGGAGGAAGAGAGGATGATGAAGAGATGGAGAAGTAGAGGAGGAAGAACTGGTCCGAAATCACGTAACATCCATTTGCAATAACTAACAACCACTCATGCACACTCGTTTAGGGACCAAGGTACACAACTATCCTTCCACACACATACACACACACACACACACACACACACACACACACACACACACACACACACACACACACACACTAATCAAGCAAACCCAAAGTAATAGGATTACAGGGAAGCTCTTTATATTCAGCATGGCCCTCTAAAAGGATTATAACTCCAGATTGTAGAAGTATTAGAAGGGATATCTTGCAGTGCAGACCCTAAAGCAGCACCAGAGAGAGATCCGGATTAGGAGATCCTCACTTCTCAATGTCAAGCCCTTGATGTATTCTATCACACACTTCCATCTAACCAAGCAATCAATCAAAGCCCTGGAAAGAAAAGAACTGCAAAGAAATAATTAAATCCTTTTCAAATACTAATCGGATCTGGCAGGGAGCTGTGTCTGCGATGCAGAAGCTGACTTAGGCTCCGAACCTTTGCTCTGGCAGCCTCCTTGGTGGCCTCATCCATCCAGTCCAGCTCTTGCAGACGGAGGTCCAGGGAGTGTTTTATGTCCTCCACCAGCTCCTGTACCTGGAGGGAGATCACATCATATTGGAAGAAGTGTCAAAATCCTTAAAACATATTACAACTTACGTGGATCTCCATAAACACATTTTCTGCCAATGTTATGACAGTATGGAATGTTTCACAAGAGAAATCTTCTGGAGTTTTAGTTATTTTTTTAATATAAACCTTGGTGCCCCTGTTCAGTGTTTGAATCTCAAAGGAGACGTATTAGGCTGTTATTCAGGTTCATTTGTGTTATTAATTAAAAAGGTTTCAAAGGCTCTAAGGACGCGGTCTACCCGGCCCAAGAAGGAGGCAGCCTTTGTAGACAGAGGATTTACATTATCGGTGTCACAAGCGCGTTCTACTCCTATTTGTGTGGCCTAGGCATGCAAATATTGGGCGGAGATAATGGAGGTAACTGAATGATGCAGACTACTGACTAGACGTTTCCCCTGCTTCAGGGAGCAATGTTTTCTGGGGGGAGGAGCTCCCCTTTCCACTGATTAAAGTTTTTTCTAATTTTTTTTTTACTTTCCAGACCTTTTACATACACAAAAAAAACTATACACTAACTAGAGGAAGGGGAAAAAACGTATCATATTTGTCCTTTAATTAAATACCCAATATTTTTTATTTAAAATGTGCTTTATGCAAGTTTCCTCTGCCTCCAATTGTGGTTTCTTGCTGGGAGCAGGTGGTAGTGATGATCACTTGCCAAGAGTGCTTTTCTGTGTACCATTGCTTGTGCTAATATGACTGGTTAATAAGACTTAGAAGGTAGAGTGGTTCGTCCACGAATCAGATGTGCGATGGTTCAATCCCCAGGACCTCCAGTCTGCATTCCAAAGTGTCCTTGGGCAAGATACTGAGCCCCAAAGTGCCCCTGACGCCCATGCAGACATTGTGCAGAATGGTGTGTGTTAGAGAAAGAGTGTAAAATGTGTGTAAAGGTGTCGTATGAATGTGTGTAAATGGGTGACTTGTACTGTTAAGTGCTTTGATTTGTAGATAAGACTGGAAAAGCTCTTTATAAATACAGTCCATCTACCATAAAAAGATTAATCTAAATTTCTACTAAATCAGAGAGTTACAATGCTGAATTTGATCCACCTTTGTCGTCCCATTAAGCTGCGGTTCTTGAAGTCAGTTGTGTGTAATGCTAATTCCAGTCTAGTTACCACTGACCCTATGTGCAGCTCACACAGGCCACAGACCACAAGTCAAAGTGTTCCGCCATCACTGGATTTATTTATGTGATTGAAATTTTTTTTTAAATAACATGGGACTCTGTGCTGTTTTCCAGCTGAGCACCAACACAAGTAAGAGTAACTGAAATGGGTCAACTAGGATTTGCAGTCCACAAAGCATGCAAGCTGCAAAATGTCTGCATGTAGCATGATAACCACTGCATATTGTAAGACATGATTAACTCAGGCCTTTACACACCAGGGGTGTGAAAAATAAACAAGAAAATGTGACATACTTGCCTTTGAATATTCCACATTTCAAAATTCTTCATACCGGCACTGATACGAATTTGCAAAACTTGCAAAATGTTTTCATTAAAAAGTTTTAGAAGATTTGGTACAGCTCATTCCCCAGAAAAAAATGATGATTCAATATCATTCAGTGATGATGATCTTGTCCTCGTCCTTCTCAGTCAACAAAAAGATGAGATTTTTTATTTCAAAGTCTGAAATTCTCCCGTAGTGAGTTAGCTCTGGATCCTTCCTCCTGATCGGTCCAGACCTGAGGCGCTGCACCTCTCTCCATGTATGTGTGTGAAGAGCTGTGTTAGACCAAACTTAACCTGTGGGTCTCTGATAACCTGGTGCTTTAGCATAAAGTCAGAATTACTTTTGGATTGTTTCATTTTTCAGTCTGTTCTACTTTCAGTTTTAATTTCATCCTTCCTTTGTAAATCTTGCCAAAAGCTTTGAAGTGTAGAGCTGCTATTTTTGGCCTCACCCATTTTTCTCCTGTTTTGGGTGTTAGGAAGTTTAGTATTATAACTGTTTTTTGTGGTTCATTCAGAAGTGTGGTGTTGTTTCTAAATGGGGTTATTTTGTTTGTTGTTTTGGCCTGGGCTCTCCCCAAAGTTAAACTGACTTCAAGAGCCACAGCTCTTGAAGTCAGTTGTGTGTGATGCTAATTCCAGTCTGTCTTGTGTAGTACCAGTCACAATGTAAATGAATCACCTTCAATTAAACCAGGCTTGGTGATATTGTCTCATATCTGTCCTGTCAATTCTTTTCAAAATTCCAGTATATTCAATACAGTGCCATAAAATGACTTCTAGTCATCTCTAAGGTTAAATTAAAAGAGTCCATGGATTTAGCAGTGCACACATATAAACAGTGGTAGGATGTAACAAAGTACATTTACTTCGTTTACTGTTCTTAAGTACATTTTTCATGTATTTGTTCTTAACTTCAGAAGATTTATTTCCCGGTCTTTTTACTTACTTCACAACATATACTGTATCAGCAAATATATTTACTTTCTACTCAACTGCATTTTAACTGCAATGTATTGTGTAACATGTTCATATTGTTTTCAATATTTTTTTAAATAATCAATAACGAGAGGGGAATTGGTCCACTGAACCAATCAGAGTGGGCAGGTAACATTAAACCCTGCTCACTTGTGAAGACTCAGTTGCAATGACATAGTAAGTAGACTGTTGCATTAGGCAATAGACTCAGCAAGTACTTACTTTTACTCAAGTGGAAAAGTTAGTGTGTTACTTTTGTGGAGTACTTGCTCCATCACCGCCTATAACATTGACGCACTCATGGTAGATATATATTTTTTAAGGATAAAGATCAAAATCATCTTTTTTATTCAAACCCTGCCACTGCACTGGAGGCAGTTTGGGTGGAGATTGTGTGTGTGTGTGTGTGTGTGTGTGTGTGTGTGTGTGTGTGTGTGTGTGTGTGTGTGTGTGTGTGTGTGTGTGTGTGTGTGTGTGTGTGTGTGTGTGTGTGTGTGTGTTATGCTTGTAGCAGCTAATGTTGTATAGAGCCACTAGTCTCAAGCAGAGATGCAGAACAGACTCCAGAGGTCTGATAAACTCACTTCTTTCCACGTCCACACCTCCAGATTTGATACCTTTTCAAACGTAATCTCCAGACCGAGCTGATATTGACTCAAGTCACGTCAGTTGTGGAAGTTTATCGTACAGCACAGCTGCCTCTCAAGGCACAAACAGGCTTGATGTGTAAAGCTGATGGAGTTGCCCTTTAAATAACCAGAAGCTGCTTAGGTCTATCTACATCGATTCTTTGGGCATTTGTTTGTGTCACATGCAGTTTTAGGCTCAGTGTCCCTGGTAATCATGTGTACATTGTATAATTCCACAGGATTCACATCAAAACCCACCTTTATGTAGCATGGCACAATGTAAGGGTGTAAGGGTTGAGGTGTTGGATGGGTGTTAGTATCTGACTTTTGTGTTGGAGAGCAGAGTTCATGTCCTGTCAGAATCAATGACAGCAACCTTTTCAGATTCTCTATCTTCTCTTAACCATGCTCTAGATGCCACATACAGATAATGTGTCCGAAAGAATTTAAAATGTTTTGGCACTAAACATAATTAAATTATTAAATAACTTGTCTTTTCTCGTGATACGAACGAAGAACTTCTTCTGTCCAAACCTCAAATAATCTTTAAAAGAATTCTACTGGTGCTTTCTAAAACCCACCGTAAGCACAAATTCTACTCCTGAATGGCACCGGGACATGTTGTGTCCCTCGACAATATCTCCACATTGGCGATTCAGAGTAACAACAAAGCTTGTCTTTCCCACTCTGTCTCCTGTCAGCCTCTCAGCTCCTGACGCTCATTAATTCCAGGTCATGCTGAGGCAAGCAGCATCAGTGAGTCAGTCAAGGCTACACACATCGCCACTGGCCTCAGGTCTGGTACCTCTGGTGTTGATAATGAGGTCTCCAACCTGTGTGGACATGCCAGAACTGTACACACCCATGTCTGTGAGCAATGTAAAATGATCGATGAGGACAGGGACAACAGCAGAAAATGCAGCAAGTGTGAGATTTTCTATCCTGCAGACACTCTAAAGGACCAGTAGTGTGATGTTTAGGTACTTATGGATTTATTAATTTTATTAGGTTAAAAACTCTAATGGAGGCTTGACCCTAAAAAAACACCCTCTCTTCCATTCTTTTCTTCATCAGACAGGAGCCACTGGCTTGAAGCGTCTTTGAAATTTACACTTTGTATCTCATTAGAATCTTAAATAGAACATTGGGAGCTTGCAAACTTTAATTTCAATTAAGGTACAGTACATAGAAAGTAATTAGTGGACACATCCACTTGTGTCAGACTTGCTTTAAAAGTCCTGAGCTTTGGCAGAGATTTGAAAGTTTGCAAGAGGAGAAGAAAAGGCAGCTCAAAGTAAGAGAGCGTGCACGGGTGGACAGTCAGAGTATAAGAAGAAGAAGAAGGAGGAGGTGGAAAGGCGATGATGGAGGGCTTAGAGAAAGAGTCTGGGGTTACAGAGGTCAGAAATCCCATTGGGACCCACATCCCCATGTCCTAGAATTGACACCAGACTAGATACGAATACATATAGGGGAGGATTGAGGTGAAAGAGAAGGCGACCAAATGGCAGAAGTGGGGATTAGAAAAGACTGACCTCAGTGTAGAGCAAATCAGAAACCAAAAGAAGCAGCTAGTGAGAGGTACAGAGACTAAGGAGATAGCTGTGATTGATCAAAATTAAATCCCTCAAAGTCATCTAGACATGTCAAAACCGACCAGGGGAACCCCCCCTACATTGTCTCTGTGGAGCTACAGAAAAGAAAAATATGAAAAACTGTCACAGCCCTTAAGTGTCAGATTTGATGAAACTACTCTAACAATGGTAAAATATTGTTATAATTCAGCAATAAGTGCAGTCACAAAAATTGAATTCCAGGTCAGTTATGTGGGTTTTCCTCTTGCTGCCTTTGAACATTGGGTAGTTTGACATTAGTGAGATTCCTCTCCAAGTACTTTTTTTGGAACCAATTGGGACTGCAGACAAATTGCTCATTAATGCACACATCTTAGTCTAAGTAGTGCTGGAAACACATTCATTAAAAATAAATGATACAGTTGCAGCTTGACACAGGGTTCAATCTCCAAACTGGCTCTTAAAAATCGGAAACGTCTGAATTATCTCCCCCAATACAACTTCCGAAATGTTGTGTGCTGTGTGAGGCCAGACCCAGCGTAGGAGTGTGGCTGGTTCTTAAACTGTGTAGTCAACAAGACAATGGTTGGCAAAACATGTTGTCACATCCCCAGGAAGCCACTTTATTTGCATCATTTGAGCGAATGGAGTCACATGCAATTAAAGCACTGCTTGCCAGAGTGTGACAAAGTACTGGGTTGGATTTGGGCAGCTTCCTTCTATTAGCTATCAGACTAAATGTGCTGGTTTTGGTTTACTTATTTCCAGATGGAATGACATTTATGTTGTCCTCTCTGGGCACCAACCAACCATACCCATGTACTGCAGGTAGATAGACAATGCCCAGGGAGAGGAATGAGAGAGAACATTAATGTTATCTCACTTTCATATTACATATTAAATGCATATGGTATGCAACTACTATAAAGTCAGTTTTGTAGTGCACTGGTTTTGAAGTTTCAGAGAAAGTTAATTAATATCAGGAAATAATGTTTTCACTGTCCGGACAGTAAAATAAAACCAAGCATCAAGCAAAACTGTGACTTTTGAGTCACACTTACACCTAAAATATATAGAAAAATAAAAGCTGAATACAAAATTTAAAAAGCTTGATTGATTACTCTCTATATATCTAAATCATCAAGTGAAAATGAACAAATTAGGGACAAAATGGAAGCCATCACAATCCAGCCATCTACAGTCCCAACATCCATCCATCCATCCATCCATCCATCCATCCATCCATCCATCCATCCATACCTTAGCCTTGCTCTGTGAGGAGAAGTGCTGGTGGACGAACAGGGCTCCCAGAGCCATGCCAAAGTGTTTGTTGGCCTGGGTGAGGCAGAGCCGGCCCAGCTCCAGCTGCTGCTCTGTGCCGTCAATCTCCCGAGAAAACTCGTGGATGATGCTGCGGAAGGCGGTGGACAGGTGTTCGCTCAGCGCTACCACAATGCGCCACAGCATGTAGTTATGGAGAACCCTAAGACAGATGACATGAGAAGGACGGGTCAGTTACATTTTCATAGATTTGGTTTGGATTTAATCTACCATTGAAACACGGTAACAGCTCTGCAAACACCATATGAGAGACAGATGTTTTTGGATGAATAGTGGAACATGGGCCAAGGAAGAATTCATACACTTTTGATGGGGATCCAGAGAAAGGGGCAGATTCTGGATTTTTTCCGAACATTGTTTGAAATAATTTTTTTTTACATTTTCACCAATTTGCCCAGGAATCATTCAGGGATCTTGATGAAAAACATCAGGCACAGTTAAGAGGATTGATATCTAGTGTCAAATTTGGTGCTGTTTGATTGATTTTAAGGGGACTGTTGGGCCTTGGTGGAGATATGCGCTCTACTTCTTTAATGTACGTCTATAGGACTAAGGACAGACTTGAGTCTTTGTAAAGGGACGTCTGCGGAGTCAAACTGTAATCTTCCTCATGGCCCAGTTTCTGTTTTTACATTTGCCCTCCGAGCCAGAAAAGTTAGAGGGAAAACAAGAGGGGGACAGTGATCGAGAGCGAGCGGTGAGGAGTCAAGAGGGTCTAACAGTTAAAGCACAGCTCTCTTGAAACCAGAGTGACACTCAGCAGAGGGGCAGCAGAGGGGTGAGGAAAGTGTCGAGTGGGAGGCGAGAGAATGGATCATTCATTAATGTATTCAAGCTGTGTCTCCCCGAACTCCCCCAGACGATAGAGTTAGAGAGCTGCTGTGTCCTCATGCCCCCACTGGGCGCACACATCTCATCTGCCCTGCGGAGACAAATGCCCCCCTCTATCACCCCTACTGGGAGATCACCATGCGAACCTCGAGGCATGTTGTTGTTTTCCACTGTTTTTTTCTTTTTTTGATGCAACCACAGATATTAAATCAAAAGCGCCTTGGCGACAGCACCCTGAGGTCCCCGCCAACAAAGCACTTGTGAAGTGAATTTAATTGACGGGAAAAGTGAAAGGAAAGCAGGAGGTGGAGTGAGGGGAGGGCAAATAAATGAACGAGAGCCTCAGGTGGTGTCCTTGATCATCAGCCACCATCAGCTAATCAACATGTGTTACATGTGTGGCTGCTACGCGCGATTAGCTGCTTGGTGTGACTTTGTCATCACCTGTTTGCTGCAGATTGTGTGTCTGCCCAAAAGAGAAAATACATGTATGGAAGTCATCTATATGGAAATGGTAAAACCTACAGTTCTCCTCCTGATGTGTGGGAGCGATGGGGAGAGGAGCGAGGTTTTACTCGAGGCATCTATGAAGAAAAGCGATGACAGTAATCTCTCAGAGTAAAGGGGGATAATCCACAATGAGCTGTGTGCTTACTAAGAAACAAACACACAACGCTAATTAAATTTGCACCAGTGGTTTGCTTTCTTTTCATGGCTGCACAGTTTGAGTGTAGTAGCCGATTATATGCGGCAGTCTTCACCGGAAAGCAGGACAACGGTCATTTCAAACACTTGAAACAACATATGTTTATTCTTTCCTGACAGTAAACGCTTTTATGTTCTTATGTAAATGGACCATTAAAATACAAAAGTAATGTGATGCTGTTACATCCATAACAAGTCGTAGACATCATTTAAAATCCAGCCCTCAAATCATTGTTACACTGAGTCAGAACACTGATGAGACTGCTGCTCTGGTGATCTGAAAACGATGCACGTATTCTGACTTGTTAAACTACTTGTATATCAGACTGTTAGTAAAACACTAGAAATCACAAGGTTAATAAAAAATATATTTTCATCACCTGACAAATTTACAGCTAAGGTCAAGCTGTAGCAGTTTGACTTCCTATTGTAGTACCAACCTCTAATTACCAGGTTTTGGCAGTGATGCATTGTTTGATGGATGGTTGATGTCAATTTTGTCCTCAAGTGTTCAGGGAGAGAGACCGGACAGAGATGTCTCAGGCTGGTGTGGGGGCTAGAAATCTCTAAAAAAATGTATATATTAAAAATCAGCAGATGTTTGCTCAGAATTTGAGGGTGTGTTGAATACATAAACTGTGTCACAATTCAGGAGCCACATCTTCAGAGGCTGCATTTGAAGACTGGGTCACAGCAGTGCGAATAGACAGTTCCATTTCAACAGCTACTTCAAATGCAGCTAACAAATGTGTCCTTCCGTTCCCAAGCAATAAAGGATCCAATAGGTGAATCCTGGTCCAACCTCTCCCGCCTTATATCGGTTCGAACTTTGCTGTCTATGCTGCCTTCAAGGAGGTGGTCTTCGTGGGCTGGGTAGACCGCATCCTCAGAGGGATGCAGCCCTGAATTGAGACAGAGCTTTTTGACTGTATATAAAGATGGATGACGTGTCCCCACTTGCTCCCACTATCCAGAAATGAAGCTACAATATCCCAAATACAAGTCTGCACATTAGCAATCAGGGATGGAGCATGGGTAGCGAGGTCCTGGGGATACAAGGGCTCCACCAATTGTCAGTCTCAGTTGTCAATCATGACGTTTCACTCTAATTTATATACCATCAAATAACTAATTAAAACCAAACTCACTGTAGAAATTAACACTTGAACAAACATCAGTGTGATAAGAACTACCTCAAATGACAGAAACCATCTTGGAGATAAAATTATTTAACGTATGACTTTTTAGTTGGTCCACGTCTAATCCACTAACATGGAGGAGGCAAGATTTATGACCTCTTGTGCAGCCAGCCACCAGGTGGTGATTGAAATAGTTTGGCTTCACTTTTAGGGGAAGCTGTCATGTTGTCCTACTTTTTACAGTCCATTGTTGAATACAAGAGATGTCAGGAGTCATTAGAAGACCTTTCAATGAAGCTGTGCTGAGTGACAAAATTAATAAAACAAGTTTTTCCTGACTCTTGTTGAAGGTTAAGGACAGACGATGTCACACCTTGTTAAGCCCTATGAGACAAATTGTGATTTGTGAATATGGGCTATACAATATGGGCTATACAAATAAAATGTTATTGATTGATTGATATATAACTAATTGATGAGTAATAAGTAAAGCAATTTTTATTTGTATTACTGTTTTGACATGGGAAACTCAAAGACATTTTCAACAATCATTCATAGCAGCAAACTTTCTTCTAAACATCCCATGTTTTGCATTACATGGTGATTGGAATGAGTCACAAAATATATAAAATGTCATCAATTTATCATTAGCCCCCTAGAAACTCCCCTACAAGGTCACATCACCCCACTCTTCCCTGCGTGTCATGTGTTAGTGTGTTTTGCACAGTCATGGAGTCACAGCTGAGCTACACGAAAGCAGAGGGCCTGTACAGATCAGGAAGTAGGTTTAATCACTCGAGGACTAAGTGAAGGCTCATTAGGTGAATCTTTTTTAATGTGGAGGATAGGGAGATGAAAAGATACTGCCCATGTGCACTGCATCAACACATTAGCACAGGCAATGACCCTGTAGGTAATAGAGAGGGGAGAACCTCCTCTGGTCCAAACTTCACTTCTGGATATGCAGACAGCAGAGATATAATAATTTTACATGTAAAATAATAAGATGAAAGTGTAGTAATGAGACATAAAAAGAAAAAAAAGGTTATAAAATACAAACACAAACACAGAGAGAGAAAAGCGCACACATTTCTGCTTGAGATGTACATCCAAAGCACAATATAGCAGCAGGACTGCATGTATTTTCAGCTTGGGAGGCCCAGCTGGGAATCAGACCTCGACTGCTGAAAGCTACTTAACCATGAAATCCAACATTTGGTGAACAGCTTCATGTGAACAAAAGCTCTACAATTACCTCGAGTGTGCATTTTTAAAAGTGGTGGACCCAGCAGGAAGCGAACCCTCCGCTGGTGCTCTGTCTTTTCTGTGGGTTACTCATGAACTCAATTTTATTGTATTGCTTAAAACACCTCTAAACAAACACACATGAAATGAGAGACTCTCCCCGCTAGTCTTCAAAGCTGACTCCAAACAGGCAGGAGAAATAACACACACCACCTACCCCTGCACACGCCCTCGAGAGTGACGGATGAACAGAGGGAGCAGACGGAGAGAGAGAAGAGGGGGGGGTATGTGGGAGAGAGGCTGGTGCTTTCCCCTTCATTGGAGGCCTGCTCATCTGGCTAATGGGATTGGCTGCAGTCACCCCAATGGGACTGCACACACACACACACACACACACACACACACACACACACACACACACACACACACACACACACACACACACACACACACACACACACACACACACACACACACACACACACACACACACACACAAACATAGACACACACACACACAGACACTGGAGGGAGAGAGAAAAAACAGAAAGATGGATGGATGGAGCATGAAGAGACAGACGTGTGACTTCTCTTGTCAGTAGCCTTGTATGATGGGAAAGCCATCAATGTGAGAGTATGGTAAGGATGGAGAGAGATAACAATGGAGAAAAGGATCCGTCAATAAGATGCCTAAAAGATGGAGAGAGAGAGAGGAAATGGACAGAGGAGAAAATGAGAGTGCAATGGATAGATGGAGTTGTCAATAGCAACCCCAAACCAAGTTTAAGAGAATGAAGACAGAGGAGAAGAAAAGACTTAATGCATAGAGGGAAACATGATTGGTAGTAAAGGGAAAGGATTAGGATGGAGTTTGAATGAGGCATGGATGGATGGATAAAGAAAAACACATCTGGTCGTAACAGAAAAGTAGAGAAAATGGGTGGAAGGCAGAGAAAATACAGAGTGAGAGAAAGTATGAAAAGCAAGATGTAAGGAAGACTAGGGGAGAAAAAGTACAAAAATGTAGCCATGGAGAAGGGAAAAGAATGAAGAAGGGAAATGAAAAAAGAAATGACACGGGAAAGGAGGTAGGAGGAAAGAAATAGAAGGAGTCAAGAGAAGGAGAGCAGGGGGGAGAAGTGAGAAATGGAAGGAAGGTGGTGAGATGGTAGATCCATTCATTTTTAACCATCCATCCTGTTGTCACGAAACACAACAGTCAGATGAAGCACCTGTCTGTGTTCTTGTCGGACACCTTTTCACCTCAGAGTTCCACTTCAAACTGTTCCTCCAATTTACCAAGAATCCATTCCTCTCTGTCTGCATTCATATGAAAGTCTGTTCCAATGCCTTTGGCTCTGTTATGAGTTCAATGCACTCTTGATCTGTGTGTGTGTGTGTGTGTGTGTGTGTGTGTGTGTGTGTGTGTGTGTGTGTGTGTGTGTGTGTGTGTGTGTGTGTGTGTGTGTCAGTGAGTGACACAAGTTCAGCAAAGTATGACAATGTACAAAAGAGTTTTTCTGTGGTCCGTTTGTGACGTTGAGAAGAACAAAACCACTTCACCATCTGCTCTACTGGACAATGACACCACGGGCCAACACCTCTGCCACAACCTTTGACTCCAGCTATATGAGGCTAAACAATGGAACCGTGCGAGTGTGTGTGTGTGTGTGTGTGTGTGTGTGTGTGTGTGTGTGTGTGTGTGTGTGTGTGTGCCTCAGTCTGTACAGTACTGATCTGGGGATGGAGCCGTGGTAGCGAGGTCCAGTTGATTCAGACGCTTGACCAATTGTGAGTCAGTCTCAGCTGTCAATCATGACGAATTAAAACCAAACTAACCAAACACTTGAACATGCATCAGTGTGATGAGAACTACATAAAATGAAAGAAACCATCTTTGAGAAAAATGTGTTTGATCTGTACTTAGATTGGTCCTTGTACCATCCATTAAGATGGAGGAGGCAGGGTTTATGACCTATACTGCAGCCAGCCACTAGGGAGCGATCGAGACACTTTGACTTTACTTTGGGGGGGTCATGTCATCCACGTGTGTCATTAACTAATGCATGGATTTCCATGACACTTCCTGCAGACATTCAAGAGCCCCAGTGGATTAAGAAGAATTCAGATCCTTGTGAAAAAATACTACATTGCATTAAAGTCCTGCATGAGAAATCCTATTTAAGTAAGTGTCAGTAGTGTCAAAGTGAAAGTATTAATATTTCCCTCATGGTGAGGGTAACTATACAGACATGTCAACAAACTGTTGGAGAAACCACTGCAAATGCATCACCACCTGAGTCTGAATAAAGAGTGTTTTCCTCTTCTGCCAACATTGTATGAATACAGAATAAATATCAGCATGTTAACATTATCACAGTGAGCGTGTTAGCATACTGATGTTAGCTCTTAGCTCAACAAGCTCAACACAACACTGTGATAAGCAGAGCCTCACAGAGCCGCTAGCATGGCTGTAGACTCCATATTACTTGATTAATATTTATGCTATTTCCGCTGTTTTCATCTCTTCTATTAATTTATGAAGTCAATAGCATATAATATCCCTACTAATACTGAAATAATGTTTTGTCTAATTAATTAGTTGGGAAAAGCAAACATGGAGTAACACAACTACCGAACAGATGAAACACTGGAGGAAGGAAGTGTTTTTTGTTCTGACAGGATTTTGCACTTGCAGGTACAGATTCCTGGTGTTATCTCCATGTGAATGTTAACTTCAGTTTCCTGAAGTCTGTATTTATATGGGTGGATGTGTTTTCTGTTCTTGCTACAAGCTGTGTGACTTGTTAATAACTGGCAGTGGTGGAAAGGACCCCTTGATGTGAGCAACCGGGGCATTCATAAGCAATGCTAATGAGCAATACCCCATAGCGCCATTCCACCATTTGTACAACTCTGTGTGTGTGTGTGTGTGCGTGTGTGTGTGTGTGTGTGTGTGTGTGTGTGTGTGTGTGTGTGTGTGTGTGTGTGTGTGTGTGTGTGTGTGTGTGTGTGAATGAGCAACGCCAACCTTTGTTCGGTTCAGTCTAAAATGAACTTCCTAGGAGACGGAACCTGGAGACAGACTGGAGGTGGAGACTGAGTAAGAGAGATTAAAAAGAGGAAGGATAGCAACAGAGATGTTGGGAGAGAGTGAGGAACAGGTGAGGGAGAAGATGACAGAAGGTAGCCCACAGAATTGATTGAAGGAGGAATAGATAGGTAACAATGGCAGAGGGGCAGATGGAGAGATGGGAGAGCAGAGAGGCAGATTGAGGGCAACTACAGGGTGTTCATGCAAAGTTGAAAAGGAGAGAGGCAGCCAGAGAAGATGGGGAAAGAGAGACAGATGGAGAGAGGTGGTGGAGCAGGGGATAGGAGAGTTAGGTGAACGGAGGGTAAGAGAGAAAAGAAGACTGACTGAAAGAAGAGACAGACAGAGAGGAAGAAAGTCTTAAAAGTTCAAACTGCTGCTGCTAACTGTCATTGTATGGAAGCCCATTCCTGCTAAAAACTGAAAAGACCAGTGTTTCCCATTAATTACTGCGACTCTGAGGCCCGACACAGTCTAATTTGTCTCACCGCAGTTTCATAATGAGCTGGAAAACATCTGCACTTTTTGTGATAACAGAAACAGTCTCTAACTCATTGCTTAGTGAAGTTGCATCATTGTAGAGATGTGTGCAGCTCCTGGTCGCACTCTATCCCTCTCTGTGTCTCTCTCCCAGACATTGACCTGTGTGTCAGTCTGGACATCGGCAGCACCGGGAGAAATTCCAGCACGCCTTTTGGCCAGTCCTCAGCATAACACCAGACCTCTCTGTATACCCGTGTGCATTCATCATTAATCAATTAGGGGGTCTTCATCAACCAACCCTCCTCAGCTCGACCTCGGCAACTATCAATTTTAAGTGTTTACTAGTGGGGACTACTCGGTGTGTGTGTGAACACAAAATATACTAGGACTGGGCGATATGACTTCAAATCAATATCACGATTATTTCAATCCCCCCCCTCTTTTCTCCTGTCTGCAGGAGGGCGTGTGTGTGTGTGTGTGTGTGTCTGCTCTTCTCTGTAGCGCTTCACACAAACTGACCATCACATCTATTAAGTTATTAATCGAAGATGTCGGATGATGAATCCGGATCGTTCAGGCTGTGCGCGTCACATTTCGAGTTGTGTGCTGCATTTGAACTGCGTGAGCGCAAAATGTCTTTTTTTCAATGTGTTTTAATAAGAGTCTCATAAACGTTCGAGAAAATCAAACAAACACAAAGTAGACTTCAAGTCCTGTTCAGATGCTAATAACTTCTGCTTAGTGTAATGCAAGGTAATACGGCGCGGAAAGTAGCGGAAACCCAACAGTTTGTGAATGCACGCATCGGGAAAAGTATTAGACATGAGCAATATTAGGTCGGTGAGAGGTTATACATGTTGGTTTGGATACATTTTCGGTTAATTGCCCAGCCCTATATGCACTAATTGTTGAGGTTCTGTAGGAATCCTTCTGAAGTCGCTATAAGCATGATGACGTTACGAAGGTCAGATGTTTTTGACATGGACTTGAACAGCCAATGGGGCAACTATGGTCCAGGATGTAGTCGGTTAACCAAAATGTCAGTGGTTCGATCTTGGCTCCTATGCATTCAGAAGCTGGGTTAGATACTAAACCCCCAAAACTGTCCTTGACAGCTGTGCCAGCAGTGTATGAATGGTGTGTGATATAGAAGCACTGTATGGATGTGTGTGTGAATGGGTGGATAAAATAAGATTAGAGTGCTATATAAATACAGTCCATTTATGTTAAAATGTTGGCAATTTTCTGGCATTTACCAGGCTGGGAGTTTCTAGCAAAACGTGTTGAGTTGCATTATGGGAATTGCACGAATTTTGGAGCTAAACTGAATAAGTCAACAACTGCTCCATTGATTTTGACTATTCTTGAAAAAATATCAGGTCAGTCCTCCAACCTAATAAAAGTGAAATTCAAAGACAAAATTATGAGAAACTGTTGTAAAGATGAAATTAATAATTCATCTTAATCATAATTCACAACATATTTGTGCCATTAATATGACTTACGATAATAAAATTATATCTCACAGTCTTGACTTATAACGTCAATATTAAAATGTCAAAGCTTTTCACTTTATTAAATAAAAAAATTGTCTTGTTAAGTTTAAATTTGGACCCAACATAATTTTGATCGTCTTTTTCCCTTTACTGGCAGAGGGGCAAATTGTCATGAGGAGTGGAGAGGCCTTAAACGCTGCATGTTCTGGTCATATACTGCAACAGCATTTGATTTAACAAGGAAATAAAAGCTAGTAAAGCTGCTGTGTATAGCTCTGCACTGGATTTTCACCCTGACTGAGTGAAGAAGCGATAACAGGGAGAGAAGACAGGATGTCATATAGACACAGGTGGAGGGGAGAGAAGACAGGGAGAGAGGGTGATGGAAGCAGAGTCTCGTTTATTACTGAAGCCGTCAGGAAGGATGGATGGACAGACCAGTCAGAGAGAAGATTGGTAAACAACAAGAGAAGAGACAGAGCATCAAACCTGGCTCCTGCAACCTGTGGAGAAGTGAGGCTGCGAAAATGGATTGGACAGAGGCGCACGTCACTGTATATTCACAAAGGAGATAATGAAACCCTTCAATGATATGACCCTGACTCAATGCATGTGCATGCAGGACTGTTGTGATGTAAAACTACATTTCACAAAGAAGGAGCGCAGCAGGAGAGCAGATAAAAGAGATCAGGAATAGTCTGTTCCGAAATAAATAGCAGCGCAAAACAGAAAATCTGACACTGATGGGAGCTGAGCTAAATCGCTGCAGAAATATACATTCTTTTGTTGTTGATCATGAAAGTAATTTATATAAAATACAAAGGTTGGTGGACACAATAATAAGAAGTAAAGAAAAAAAACATTTACTATGAATAAATATACATAAAATCTAACTGGAGAAAGGAAAAAACCCAAATGCAGACATAAAATTGAGCAATTTATAGCAACCATGAAGCCATTTGCATGATGGCACATATGAGTTGGGCTGATGTTACATAGAAAACTCACGGCAGTTCTGTGGCTTTGTCTGAGGCGGTAGAGAGGGTCATCCACTAACCACAAGGTCAGTGGTTCGATCCCTGTTCCAACAGTTTGGTTCAAGATACTGAAACCTAAATTGCCCCTGACTGTGCCGACAGTGTATGGATGGTGTGATAGAAAAAAGCGTAGCACTAAGAAACGCTGTATGAATGTGTGGTTGAATGGGTGAATTGGACTTGTACTGTGAAGCACTTTGAATGGTAGATAATACCACTGTAATACTATGCATTTACCGTATCGTGTAACAAGTGGTGGTGGTAAAACCCTGTCAAAAGAAATGGGTCTCCTGGATTCACGATTTTTTTAGGCAGTTCCAATTCAAGTTCAAATTGTTCCTCTGATTCTAGCTGCTGCTCTGGTTGTGTTCATGTCAGGAAGATGGAATAGTTGCTCAGTGATGAGGGGACTTGTTAGTTAATGTGTCTTTCTCTGTGTTAAGTTCTGATCTGGTGCGTACACGATATTCAGGTCTAACAGGTTGAGGCACTGATTGGTTGACCAGAGGAACTGATGGGTCATAGTGACAACACAGTGACCTGGTCCATGTTTAGCATGTGGAGTTGCTGTTGTGAGAAATGAAATACCACCCACCTCTTTGCCTAGCAGAAAGGTAGAGGTGACATTTTAGTCAACCATCCAGTCACCCAGGATGGGTGACTGGATAGTCACCCATCCTCGAGGGCTGTTGTGTATTTGTGTAAAGGACATTGACTATTGGCAAGCTATCAGTGGCTGTAACACACATCCTGGTGTGCAACAGCCCTCTAAAGCTTCCCCTGGAGTCTGTCTAAGTCTGCAGGTGGTAGAAAGGTGTGGGTGTGAGATCAATAATAATCATCTGCTGTAGAAGTGGAAGTTCACCCAACAGTGACTCACCTCACACACACACACACACGCACACACACACATTGGCTAATGTGCACACAAATACATGCATAGCAGCACTCAAAGCCCAATCCATACAACTCGTGACATTATACGTTGTAGCCAAAATAGTAGTGACAGCCCTAAACCAAATGCGACCCACACACACTCACACAAACACACACGCACACACACAAACTTAAGAACAAAAGCGCTTACTCGCACTCAAAAAGTATGGACTCAAAAATGAATGCGTCTAATTTCATCGATTTTCCATACACCTCAGTGCCCTCATCTTTCTCTCCCTGCCCCACACCCTCAGCCGTCAAACCACCCGCCGCCCATTCTCTCTTTCTCCTTACCTCTTTGAAGTGGTGTTGATGATGTCAGAGACTTTCTGTAAGTAGTCAGTAGCCAGCACCACGATCTCTTCGTCCTCCGAGAGGTTTTCGAGGAAGATTTTGTCCAGCAGCCGTTTCCAGTGAATCTGTGGTTGGACAGGGAATGATCGAGTCACTTCTTTTTTATGTTAAATACAGTTGTTGTCAAATGTGCTAAATACTCTTTGAACGGTTGGGAGTTCCAGGCCACGGACCATGATGCTTTCCAAATCAGTATGGTCCTGTGTCAGACACTTAAAAGAGCAATATACCAACCCAGATGCTGTGAGGATGAAAAGATTTGGAAAATAAGTTTAAAAATATGAGGACGAAACATTTATTTTTTCTCTCTTTAACCTGTAACGGCTTCACAATGCCAAGCTCAGTCTGGGAATTGACCCACATTTACACAATTTTCACTTCTAGACCCGGCCATGGTAACTTTTAACACAGGCTACAATTTTGTTGTTGTGGCTTTTGTGATGAAAAGCAATTTTTGCTGCCCAAGTAATGTTATTTTATGAGGACCTATTGATATCACATCACAACTGTGAAATGGACAAAGTGGGCGAGTCAGTTTCTGTCTATCTCTTCCAGTAAAGATGCACAGTGTTCACCGACCTACAGGAAAAATCCTCTTCTATCTACTAATTCAGGAATTCTCTGTCTGTTGGGGCTCGCAGATATCGAGAACAGTTCATCTTATCAGCTCCACACTTGGTAAGTGTTTTGTTCAGGGCTAAAGAAAGTGCATTGTCAAATTTGGTGCGATTTGGACGTTCAATATTAATACACTTTGAATATACAGGCGTTCTGTAGCAGCAGCGGCCATGGGACTAATCAACGCAAGTGACAATGCATTCACGACAACGGCAACAACTGAGTCTCCAGTTCAGGGTTCTGCGTACTGAGTCGAGCTTCACTGAACTTTGCATGAACAGGTGAACAGCTCTTTGTGCAGTGCAAGCAGCATCATCACAGACCAAGTAAACAGCCCATTCCAAACAGGCAGGTTTAGAATAGAACTGCACTGGTAGAATTCAGTTTTAAAGAGCCATGAACCTCAGAACTTCATTTACTTAATTTCAGTCACATCACACATGAAATAATCCTGTAATATTGCTACTTGTATTGTGTAGTGTTAGAACTTTTAAATCCAATTCAGTATATAGGCTATTCAACTCAAATGAAGACGAAGATGCAGAGGATGGTTATTCAGACAGCAGAGAATCGGGCAGATTAAATGGGCGTTTAAGAGCTAATGCTGCAAGCAACAACACTGGAAAAGGAAATCGCTTGTACAACCCTCACGGCTGCTGCTGCTGTCCCTCCATTAAAAATGTGCCCTTGCTTCAGGTCTGCCTGTGACCCGGTCCTTAATCAAACAGGCTCAGAGCTTGCTGCTGGCAGGAGGCCTACGGTAGGAGCACAACGTTCCAGGGAATAAATAATGCAAATACTACTGATTTGTCTTTGTCTAATGTATACTGCATATGTTCCTATTTATATTTGTTAGACATAAATGATGCTTTTAAAAATGTATTCACAATCCTATATTTATAGCTTGTACAATAATGTGGGGGTTTGGTATAAGGCAGATTGCTGCTTGTTCATGCTTGGTGTTATTACTTATAATTGCACAGCCTTGTGACTGTATTTTTTTCACAAATCTTGAGTGACAAGCTCCAGGGTTTTAGTTGCATTTGGACTAATGAATAGCAGCAACACACTGAAGCAACTTTGCAGTGTTCTCTCTACTCTACTTGAATCTTCAACGTCTGATCTACGTCTTTCCATGTTTCTCCTTTTCCTTGTCACACCCCTTGTTTCCACACAGTTTTTTTTGGCTGGGAATCTGAAAAATGTAACTCTTTTTCTTCCTCTCAGCACATTCCCAGTTTCCATCTCCCCTCCCTCCCTCCAGTCCTCCTTCTCGACCATTAAAACATCTTGACGATTCTCTGTTGGTGTTCCCGCTGCTTCAGAGGAGAGCCTCCACCTTCTTCCCTCTCCCTCTTCGTGTCTCCAGTGTCTCACCCCCTCCTTCTGTCCCTTCTCTCCATTGTTTTCCATCAACTACCCCTGCTGGCGGACAGCTCTTGAGAGTCACTTAGGTCTCTGTGTGTGGGTCTGATTCAGTCCACGTTCACATGCATATACACACATACATATTATATCATAAATGATGTTTATGTGCTGTGTGTGTGTGTCTGTGTGTGTGTGTGTGTGTGTGTGTGTGTGTGTGTGTGTGTGTGTGTGTGTGTGTGTGTGTGTGGGTGTGTGTGTGTGGGTGTGTGTGTGTGTGTAGTACCCACACTAGGAGCGATGCGCTGTAGCTGCCTCAGGGTGATGCGGTTGTACATGGTGCTGATGTCCTTTCTTTGGTCATCATATTCGGACACAGTGATCTGGAGAGAGAGAGAGGACATTTTACACAACAACGCACACACGCACATACACTCACATGCACGCACATACACTCACATAAGCTCACATGCACACGCAATAAGCTCACATTGGCCAGACGAGTCTCCAGCTGTATAATCTCCTTGGACTTCTGCGTGGGATCTTGAGCTCCCAGCATGCTCAGCAAGCGCTCCATCAGGGCCTTGTACGCCGCCAGGATCTGAGAAGCACAGCGACATCAGCGTTAATAGGCAGGAGGAGCCGCGACATCATCAGTAATGGCCAGCGACGGGGGCTGACATGTGGCAAAGTGGACAGGATAACAAAAGCACAGCGGGTGACAGAGGAAAACAGGTGGATTGATGAAGAGAAGAGAGAGAGAGAGATGGTTCAGTAAGACAGACGGAGGAGGAGAGAACGAGGGAGAGAGTTAAGAAAAGAGAAGAGACTAGGAGGAGGGGAGGTTAGGAAGGAGAGAAAGAACCTAAAGGACGTCAAGTGTGAGGTAAAGGTAGAAAAAAGATAATGAAGGGGACGATAGGGGAGGGAAAAATGAGAGAAAACGAAGTGATGGGAAGGAGGGATGGACAGGGAAGGGTTAGGTAGATACTGTCCAGACCTACAGTGTGTGCTCAGTTATTAATCTTCAGGCTCTGTGCTTTAGCACATTCAATTTGAATTTATATAATGGTACTAGTGCCTAGTGTCGGCTTTCATTTGAATGGGTGAACGTCAGTGTGGAAAGAGTCGTGTGTGAGATTAAGCCACTAATGTTTCTTATGCAGCTGTGTTGTCTCAACAATAGTTAATGCACAAAAGAGCTCACACATGGCTCAGGGTCGATTGAGAGTTGAGAGTTTAGGTTAGGGTCAGTAGTCTCATTCCTCTTCTGAAGACCAGGCTAAAAGCAGAGAGACCAAACAACAAGCAAGAGCTGATCGAGGACAGCTGCAATGATGCTCTGACAGAGAATCTCCAGGGAAGAGTGTTTTCTGATGTCTGTGGTGGAAAACTTTAGCAGGTCAGTGACCGCAGAGGGTTTTTTTTTAAGATCTTTTGGGGTTATTGATATGACACTGAGTGACATGGGGAGAGAGAGTGGAGGAGGACGGCAAACGGCCAGGTCACATCCTGGCTGCTGCCGCCCCCCACATACTGAGTACGGGAAACTGTCTGTCCTCTTAATAAAGGATAGTGAGCAAAGGATCTTTCCCAAAAATATAAAATATGATTTAGTTTGAAGTAATGTGAATAGGTCGAACTACTTTTGACTCATTAAACTTTGGATACTGTGTCTACAGTATATCTCCCACACAGTACTTTATATATTAATGTAAACCAGCTCAAATGAAAGGTGAGACTAAGCAAATGAATGTCGCATCAATTAATGTGTCTGAGCCGCAGAGCCTGAGGAACAACAAAATGTGTAACTGACCAAAATAACTGATAGAAACCAAAGGAGGCATGTTTACCTTCACACTGTCCTCATCCTCTTCCAGATAGAGGGTTCTCTCCGGGAGTGTGAGCCCCTCCTGATCAACCTGCACACACACACACACACACACACACACACACACACACACACACACACACACACACACACACACACACACACACACACACACACACACACACACACACACACACACACACACACACACACACACACACACACACACACACACACACACACACGGTCAGAAGATCATATGGTAATTTTCTGGTACATAGTCACATATGTCACATATGTATTTTCAAAGGATTGTAATAAAGCCAGTATGTGCAGGCTATGACACATATGGTAAACTTGTACATTATCTATGACCTTCATAAATAATTCCTGCAGTGTGTGCGCTGGACTGACATGTCATCTGTTATTTAATCTCAGCTTTGCTCTCATAACGGTTTGTCTATGAGCAGTGAACAGTGACTCAGATCAGGTATTACACAGCTAACCTGACAAGAAACACTCTGTTTCAGACTGTTTCAGAGCTGTTGATGCACCTTAAATAAAGGCTTTATTATAAAGGTGTGTTCAGAATAAATGCAAACTGAATTTTGCATATTGAGACCCTTCAGGTCATAGGTCATAATAAGGCACAGGAACTAAATGAGGAAGAGTCTCACCAGTGGACACATTTATATACACCAGGTGAAAATTCACTTTGTGTTTAGTCTGAACACAACTTTAATGTCCCATGATTGTCCTCTTTTCACCTAGGATGAATAACAATCAATACGTTTGTGGCCCCATGAAGTCACATCGTGCATTCACAAGTACACACAGCTTCTTCTCACCCTGATAGCGTTCCTGGAAGAGTTTTTATCATCCACATTGACAGTGAGGGAGAAAAAGACGGCAGTGCTGTACACCCCCTGTGTCCTGTACAATAGCTCATCGAAGTCCGGTCTCTGAGGTGCACCTTCGCTCTCCCACCCAGCAGCACCCGGAGGAGCCCCCGCCAGGTCCCACCCCCCACAGCTGTCTATCACCTCTGTCATGGGGTCAGAGCCAAGCTTGTCGATTTCCTGGATGTTGACGCAAGATCTGTAGAACTCCTTGACCTTGCGCTCCGCCGAGTCGGGCCCACGCCTCCGTACTGGCTCCAGAAGGAGGTGCTGTAGTTTCTCCTCGTTGTGCTCCCCTATAGCCGTGATGATGCCATAGCTGAGCTTGTCCTCTGGGATGCCGTGGCGCCTCAACCAACCGCCACAGGCAAAGGAGTAGAAGTCCTGGCAGGGCTGGATGGTTGGGTCAATATTGGACTGAACGAAGCGAGCCGTGCGCAGCAGGGAGCGTTTGCGTTGGCAGTCTTGTCGGCACTGTGGGTCCTGCTGGGCGTCCAGGGAAATGTACTTGAGTGCCAGCATGCTGCCCAAGATAACACACATGCCTGCAGCAAAGACCAGTGCAGAGAGGAGACAGATCTCCCTCCGGCTCCATCGAGGAAGCCCTCCACTGCTGCTGGCGCTGCTTGGATCTTTGTTTCGACCGTTTGACAAGGTCCCTCCTCGGCTTCGCCCCACATGGCGGTCCAGGCTGCCTCCCAGGTGAAGGGTCATGCCATTGCTTAGGATGTCACTGCTGTACCGACCTCCATGTTTTACTTCCTGGAACTCATCATAGTGGGCAGTTAGTGAGTAAGTCTTCTCCATGGCAAATTATTGTTTTAGGTAGAAAGCAGCGATGGATTCAGGGTGAAATGGATGAAAAAATAACTTATTTCTACGTTCAGAGTACTGTCACGACAACTCCTCGCGAGACAAAAGGGAGGACTGCCGCTAAAGGGCAAAACACTGAAGAGAAGTCAAAATCCTGTTGGGCCTCTTTAGGCAAAGTCCCCTTTATTCTTTTTAAATCAGCAGAGCGAGGGGGCTCCCATTGAGCATGAGGAATCTCTCGGGTCCTTCTTTCTCTCGCTCATCCTCTTTCTTGCTGCTCCCTTTCCATTTGCTCCTCTTTGCTCCCTCTCTCCAACTGGTAACTGGTTCTGTAAGGCGAGAGAGAGAGAGAGAGAGAGAGAGAGAGAGAGAGAGAGAGAGAGAGAGAGAGAGAGATTGGAAATTGAATCCACAATTACAGCAGCAGAGAATGACAAAATAGCACCTTTTTCGGCACATTTCCCCCACATGGATTCCTTCTGTTGTTTGTCAGCTAAGGCTGTTGAATTGATTGGTGATAGTCATCCCTCGGAGGGAGAAGATGCCCCCGGTGACTCATGGCTTTGGATAGATCAATGGAGAAATGAGAAAAGAGCTGAGTATCAGCTGGACATGGAGAGGCGTGGCAATCACCATAACTTAGCCTGTGTCAGTTCAAATTGATGTAAAACTTTTTATTATTACAGAGGGGCAGGCAGGATTTATGTCCTGTCTCACCAAGCTGAAGACACACACACCAACACACATACACACTTACAAACAACTCCAGCAGCGATGGCATTAGCCGATCCTCTTCTGAGATTTAAAAAAATTATAACACGTTATCACATTACAAGCAGCTGCCAAAATATCAATCAAATGCACAAATATCCCAAAGTGTTTACATTTATCTTGATGTTAAGTGGTTTTTCAAGTAAGTCCCACAAGACTGGATTCACAGCGTGTCCATGAGCTGGTATAATGCGGCACTAACAGACAAACTACACATTAAATATTTTTACGTCTGTTTGTATTCTGCTTTGCCTTTGCTGATGCATGCTACTTGCTTACTAGCCTGTAGGCAATATCACAAGCCTTTAGACAGGGAGACTGACAGACAAATTGTTTTTTGGATGCTCTTCCACTGTGAGTTTGCAAGCCCTTTTCTCTATGTCTTTGTGTGTGTGTGTGTGTGTGTGTGTGTGTGTGTGTGTGTGTGTGTGTGTGTGTGTGTGTGTGTGTGTGTGTGTGTGTGTGTGTGTGTGGGTGCGTGCATATGTGTGTGTTACACAGTGAACTTGCTTAAAGCTGTGAAGCTGATCTGTGAAAATGGATCCGTTATCTCCGTTTAGAATAGCAAACTTCAGCACCGGCGTCTTTAACAAGCTTTCCCTGACCTTACTGTGGAGTGCTCTATGTAGATAAAGAAGAGGAAATAGTCGGAAAGAAAGACAAAATCAGAGAAAGGAATAAGAAGTTCAGTCTTTGCAGGTAAACAGAGACGAGCAGCGGGCGCTTCATCCTGTGAGAGGTGGCGAGTACAAATCTTAAGGGAATGGCAGGTGAGTGGTTAGTGGGATAAAGCAGTATGTGTACAGGTGGAGGGGGGTGATAGACAGAATATAGAAAGCTTGATGCATGGATGGTGAAGAAATAAAATTCATATCTCCAACTGCAGAGATCTGTGGTTCAAGCAGAGGTAATGATAACAACGGATGGTCTGTGCAAACACAATTGACTGTGTTTTTATTGCCGGGAAGCCAGCAGGGGATTCTTCCTGTTACAGCACAATATCCCTGGGAATAAACGTTCATGTGGAATAATTTGATGTATGATTTATGGTAGGAGCCAGTGAAGGGTATCCCCTCACATAAGAAGGCAGAAAGTAAAGCTCAAATTAAACTTTCCATTCAGCTGTGAAGGTTTGCATGAAATAAATGTTATCATCTGGTCACATCTGCAAGGATCAGTGCTGCCTGAAAATGAATAATAGCCCGGAAAATCTGCACATCACAACCTCACAACTCATTGTGCTACGAACAGAAGGCTGTGTGCTTCTGCTGCTTTAGCCCATTTACTCCAAATCACATGTCATTTACATTACAGCTCGCCAATTTATTAAGCATGCCGTGTTTCTGTGTACATTTGTTCTGCCACTCCACACATCCATTGTATTTTCCATTCAAAGAGCCCTGTGGTACCTGTGTTGTCTTGTTAACAAACCAAAGGTATGTTTACAGTCAGTGGTGTCCACCATTATTTGTATGTCCATTTAAATGAATATGGAAGACATGTCTAAAGTCAAAATATCCTGGACACGAACATTGCCATATTACACCAATGACATTATTTGCAGCCAATCTTCTACCGATCAGAGGAAAAATCGAGGTCCAGCCGATACACCTGCCGGACCAGTGGCAGGTCAATCATGACATTTCAACCCATTTCTATAGCAACAAATAACTAACTAAAGCCAAACTTCCCAGAAAAATGTACACTCAAACAAACATCAATGTGATAAGAACTACAAAAATGACAGAAACCATCTTTGAGAAACGTTTATTTTACGTGAGCTTTGACTTTTAAGGCTTTTTTTGGCCAATGTCCCATCCAACCATGACCAATACTACAGCCACCAGGACGTGATGGAGATGCTTGTCGTGACATGTCATGTCGTCCATCTATATCGACAGTCTATAGGTCTGAAGCCATGCCCTTCATCGTAAGTATTTAAATCCAAACACGTCCATGCTTACACTGTAACTGCCACTCTTCGTCTTCTGCCTCTACTTATGTATTGCAGTATATCATGACATGTTACTACCACCTGTTGGTCCGTGGAATATAATAATTTGTTGTTCAGGAGATAAATTGGCACACGCTCTGGCATGTTCATTTCAGGGTGTGCAGGTAAATAGCCTGTATTTATAAATCACTTATATAGACAGTTTTGCCATCCACCCATTCACACACACATTCACGTCCAATGTATGTGCTGGAAAACATTACTGATTCCCATGAACCCAATTTAATCTGCAAAGCCGTTTTCAGACATGACCTGCTAGTAAAATCTGGAGAATTGTCGAAAGGAGTTTACAAGCAGTCGGTCTTTCACACGTGCACAACGCAGTAGGAGGTTCTTTTCACACCGGTGTCGGCTCTTATCACCACAAACTCTCTTGCCATCTTTGTCTGTGTTCTACGTGTGTTTCATTGCTTTTGAACTTATATATTTGTCTTCTTTTACTTTTTTTCATTTTGTCACGTGTCATGTGTTAGAAGCGCCATCGACCCCTCAACTCGCTCGCGGTGAATCCAGAGGTGTTCTCACATTGAATTCTCCAGAATTTCTACAGACTTTACACTATGAGGCCAGGTGGAGAAAGTCTGCAGAAACTTCGAGGCCTCTCACTTGGACATTTGCGTTCACATATGCACCTCCTCCGGAGAAAATACGGAGGATCTGCAGAGTTCAGTGCATGTCTGAAAGCAGCTCAAGTGTCCTGTGCTTAGCCATCCTGTATTTCCTGAATATTGTATAAATAAACAACATAAAGCACTTTGAGATTGAGTGTTCAATAAAACACTCTCCGTAATGCTGGGTTTTACATCATCCAATTCCAACGTCCTGTTTTGTGAGTGGTCTAGCGCTCCCTACTGGTTGGTCGAGGTGCTTGCACAATGGATGGTGGAAGTGAGGGGAAAGCATGAAGCTCTCATGCATCATTACATCCTCATCGTGCGGCTCATGGCTGCCACATGAAAAGCAGCGGCTGGTGACAACATGTTGTGAATGTCTGTCTGCACTCTCTTCCTGCCAAGAGCAGAGTTCAGTGATGGGATATGCAGAGAACTGGGTGAGAGTCAAGGATAGTGTGTCTTTGTGCAGTGTCATTATCATTATCAGTTTAACATATCATCTATCAATCCTCCCCCTAGTTACACTAATGTACACACATACTCACACACACATGGTCAGAAACATTTTGTATCTATGAAGGAGAATCTGGCTATAATAATATTGAATTTCTACACAGCACATGCATTCTCTCCTTCATTCTGTCAAATGCACATGCACTCTCTCAGGTCAGGACTCCACAAGCTTTATAGAAAAATTATGCTATGAATGTACGTATACACACACACACACACACACACACTATAACATTCTGAGTGGACACCCAGCCCATGGCTAATGGATTGGGTCTTGTGTGTGTACCATCACACTGAGAGGCATGCATGATGAATGGCTATTTACCGAAAATGACAGGGCCTAATATCTGAGAGTTATACTAAAACTGCTGCACGCTCTTACACACACATACACACACACATGCATGGAAACTGAAATTGCAGCACAGACACACACACACAATCGGTCATGCATACCACCTTGTCAGTTGTCAAGCATTTCCCATAGATTTTTTATCTTTTTTTTATCAGACATTGACTTTAACTTATTGGAAGGGTTCTCAAAGTGGGGACGGGGGACGTCCAGGGGTCCTGAAGACGGTACCAAACTGACAAACTCCTATTAATTCCAAATAAACAACATAGTAATATATTTAAAGGGTAACTTCACTATGAGTAAGATAATTATTTTTAGCTGTCAGTTGATCCAGGCCCCAGGTCAAGTTATTTTCAGTAATTCTGTCAACTTTACCCCACAACTGTGAAAAATCAATCAGGCAAAATCATTTTCCAAATTCCATCACTTTCCTCTGCTGAATCTGCAGAATCAGCCTCGCTAAGCTAACTGTAAAATAGTATTTTAATCAGGTCTGAACCACAATCTTAG